>NW_025776372.1:0-181966 GCF_021130785.1 Homalodisca vitripennis
ACTACAATAATTGCCAAACATTCAGGACCTTGAAGGATACGCTTCTAACACACAAAGAGACGGGTGGCGAGATATATTTCCAAACCTAACCCGTCCTACGCTGTATATCGTCTTCCATAAAGTTATGTTGAACGATGAACAACCACAATCTCGCCTAAGAACGGAATATACAGATCCAAGTGTCCACAGACACATACAAGCCCATAAATAAAGTTTCTAACGTAGTAAAATTACAACTGAAGGTGACTTATGACCTCAACGTGAAACCAAAAGACCACCAGCAGTTCAGAATATAGATAGGTGTATATTCTGTCCCGTAGATATTTTGCTGTTTTCTTTTGGTAATTTAATTTAAGAAGTATCTCAGTTAACGATTTTCTTCCCAAAAGCGTATTCAATGTTAAGTTCGATAACTAATAGTTGCAATACAGTTAAAAGGATTTATTTTATATTATATTCTACTGACTAATATTAATAAACCAATAGACAATATTATACATAATTATATCTTCCATAATTTAAGGTATATTTTCTGCGAATATGGTTTGCATGCGAACGAAAACCTGGCTAAAAGTGACATTTCCTGAAAAAAACTTTTCTTAGTTTATCGTAATGTCGTATCATCTTCGTAAGTTACAAAAGAATTTACTAATTAAAATGCAAGGTGCTTACCTCAGTTTCCAAGAACTGAAGGAGAAGCCAATAATTATTTTACGTCTGTCTTACACCCTGAATTACTGGTTTAGGTGTGTAAAGTTTAACGCTTAACTTACAATACATACGTAAGTGATGTATTAGCTATAAATATTTAAAGGTATACATATAATAAGTATGTAATTGAATAATAACAAAGTGTGCAATTACAGGACACAAGATATATAGATTTGGATATTGAATTCATTTTTATATTTAGATGTTTTTTTAGGTCAATGTAAGGTACTATGTAGTTATAAAGTATTCCTTTTTGCACATTTAATAATACGATATCCAGTACTATTTTTTTAAATGTGTTATTAAAATCGGTCTATACACAATTTTCTGTTGCAAAATGTCAGATTTAAAAGCCCTTATTCATATTGAATGTGTGTTTGCAATTCAAAAACATGTTAAAAAAGTAATGTAAGCCTACTAGAAAGTGTCCAACCAACATTTTAGTTCCTTTTGTTGTTGCGGGGGCTGTGCAAGTAGTAAGTACAGTAATTTATATATACCCTTAGTTTTTATGTCCAGACTAGGGCACGCTGAGAACGAATAATGACCAATGTTAGAGTAAAACGTACATATTAGTGTACTAGTGTATCTTACAAAGAATAATTTACAGGTTTTAAAGTGTCGTAGATCACCCTTTCTAAATATATAAAAACTAGAATATTTGACAATATCGCTAACAAATAATTGGTTGAACATGTCTAATTTTAAATCGTTCCTTATCGTTGTCTGACGGTTGGATTTAAATATCTTTAATAAAACAACTATATTTCCTAAAAATATCACTTGATAATTTTACTTCTTTATAGTTCCTTTACTACGACACGCACCAAATCTAGTTTTTGACCATCAATTTGATGTTTGGGGGGAAATATTTCATCAATTTTACGAATCTCGAGACTGTTCGTTTATATTTGTAAATGCTTGGCCCCTAGACTAAAAATAAATAAAATTTATCTTATGGTTGTGAACGTAACTATAAAAGAACATCAATTACTTGTGATAAAATAGGAAAATTTTAGTTAAATAATCCAGCTGATATGTACACTACATAAGTAAACATCTAAATTACTTATATCTATGGAAACAACGAAAGAAAAGTTAAGTTATATTTAAAAGTGTGTTGATTTCTTAACTACTATATTTAAAAGTCATTCTAATCGCAGCAAAACATGATGTGAGGCTCTTAGAAAGGACTAGGACCAGAATCTACTGTGAGTAATTTTTATGTTTTATAGATCACCGTAACTATCACATGAAATCTAAAGTCCTTAGTTTAAATCCTGGCGTTATCGACAATTTATCACAGCATATTACACTAGACCAGTGAATATACTATTATACATAAACAATAACGTATGACAATTCAGTTTATTACACAAATAGTAAACGTGGTGAAAAGTAAACAGAAATGTTTGTTGTTGATCTTTTCATTACTTTTATATCTTCAATATAATGATTAATATGCAGAATAAATTCCACTAGTACGTTCTCAGTAAAATCTATGGTACGTTTCTTGGTTAAATGTGCGCTTTGGCTTGTTTTTAATTCTCCATGTATCTAAAGCAAGCAATACAGAATCACTTTTACTATTTTCCAAGATATGTATTTCCAAAAATGTGGACTTTCAGATCTATTCGGCACATGCTGCATAAAGAATTACCAGAATGTCCCTAGTAGACACCTTCCACCATAGCTAAGTAATTACTGTCTCAGGTTATTAACTCAAGGCCCGAGTTCGAGTGCTTGTTCGCGCACACTGTATACACATAGTAACAATAATCTTAACCAAGTTTGAAGTATTCATGATCAAACCTTCTTCGTTAGTGTTTGAATTTAAATAACAGAATCAATACAACCTAGAATCCAATGCAGAATTTTACGTTTTTGTTTAATTCGTTCAATATTTTACAGTTCAGGAATTATAACTGTTTAAATAAAAAGGTATTGACTTAATATTGTAAAATTGTATGTAAGAAATTCACAATAGCTTAAACTAATAGATTCAAGATCTCTTACTGAAGGCCACTAAAACGTTTCAGAAAAAATAGTTTCAGTAAGTTTCAGTAGTAAATGTACTATTGCTTTACACAAAACCCCAAATAACTGTATTGAATATGGATGTTACAAAATATGTCTCGTACTAAAGGAAATTTTGTTTCAAACTATCTAAAAGTGAGAGCAGTTTTAAGTACGTGTATATATAGAGCCTAACAATAAGTTGTGTGCCTAAGATCTTATTTTCCCTAAGAAACTAGGTGTTTAGTTTTATATGAATATGTGTACTGATTCATTTAATCTAAGGAATTAAACAAGAATTAATGTTGTGTATTTAGTGTATAACTTTATCAAAACTATCATGAATGTATCTAAACTGCTATAACTCTTTATGTAAACATTTATCTATATCTGTTATGTAGATTTTAACATAAAAATTCTACTCTTGATTTTTTAATTTCTTAATCAAGCTACACCAGAAAAACTTCATGATCTATATTAGTCCTATTGAATTGATCCTATATGTGAGTTTGAATTATATAAGAATTAAAATATGTCAACCTAAAATGAAGGTTTACTATAAGTTAAAATATATTAACTTTCTGTTCCGTATATAAAAGTACTTCTTGTGCAATGCTTCAACCTGCTTACAAGTACTAACAACTATAACCTTCAACCCAATTAGGGTCTAATAGAGTAAGCAAAATTATCATTAATGGAATCCAGGGAGTTAATAGCTAAAATGTAGTACAATATTAAGAAAGGTTAAAATAATAGAAGATAGAACAGACGATAGAATTAAGAAACAGTTTAATGTTAGTATAATGTACACAAGCACGTGAAGAAACAGGTGAATTATATACAACAGTGTCAATATTAATATTGTTATAATATCCATAGAAACTACGAAGCACATATAATTCAATGGATTTCTATAAATTGAAAATTAGTTTACAGAATTCGTTGAAAAGACACCACGTTGATTTGGAGGAGCCCACGCAAAACCAGTGCGATTAGGCTAAAAGCTTGATAAGGACCAGGAGTCTTTTCGTAGTTCAGTATAATAAGTAAAGTCATTAGACACGCAGAGCGTAGGAAATCTACACTGGGATTCACCCAGTACTTTGGCAAAGACCAGGATCGAGACAAGGACTTATACGTAGATAAGTTACTTTAATTATTTACAATTCAAAGATATCTCTAACTATTCTTCCAACACAAAGTAGTTTAAATCTTAGATTTAGAGATTATATAATTACAGAAAAACACATTGAAAGAGTTCGTTATTTAATATTGGAATTATTAACAGGATTTAGTGTTTAAGGAAATTTAAAACTATTTAATTGTATTTGCAAGTGAAGTTGATATAAATCACAGATTAACTTCCTTATATTTTGTGGGCAAACCTAAAAGAACCCCTGATGTATTGATTTAAATACTTTAAGTACTATAAGTGTACAGAAAGAATCACTTTACAATCACCTTCAAAATCATCTCTAAATGTTTTAAGGTCCTTTTCACATATATACTTATTTTATAAAAAGTGTAAAGATTACTTAGAGAATTACTTGGTTACATTTGCCTGAGAGACATCTTTCAGGCAGTTTATAGTTGTTTAATATTAAAAATAATTTGAAATTAGTGAATTCTAGTTGACTTAGGATTACAATTAATAACTTAATTATATTTACTTGTTTGCACTGAAAACTTTAATAAGGATATTGAACAAATTTGAGGAGAAATACGGTCTATAATCTTGAACTTTTCTTTTTAGTTTCTGAAATTATCACCAGAGCTCTTTTTAAATTTTACAAGACTATTAATGTAATACAGCTATAGAAATAACTTATTAGAATCCATTTTTGCCTATATTTAATTTAACAATTAATAATAATATTACCCTATTGCTTGCAAAATTATAATGAATCGTTTTAGAGAATATCTGTAAACATTCCTTAAATAATTATGTCATGTTTTCTTACGAAGATTTTTATGTTTTTGACTACAATGTATTTTTTTTTTTTCATTATAATTGTGGTTCATTATTTTTCTCGAATATTAATGTGCATTTTTAATGAATGGGTTTACAACGCCCAAATCTTTTAAGAAGATCCGTTCATATATATTTGATAAAGAGTATTGATTACTTAAATATGTCTAAGAGACATCTTTCAGTCATTTTATTTATTTAAATCCTTAATATACTCGAAGTGAACAGAAAGCATAAGTTTACAATCATCTTCAAGATCATCTCTAATTGTTTTAAGGTCCTTTCAAATTCAAATTCAAATGACTTTATTTATATTATATATACAAAAGGGCTAATTTAGGGCCATAAGGCCCTGTCTTACAATTAACCCTAATACACACATACATACATATATACACATACATATTCATATTCATATTCTTTCATACATATTTTATAAAAAAAATGTAAAGATTACTTAGAGAATTATTTAGTTAAATATGCCTGAGAGACATCTTTCAGTCATTGTAAATAATTTTTAATGAAGTTTGGCCTACGAAACTTTAAACCTGTAAATTATTCTTTTTAAAATATACTAGTATACCTTTTTTTATATTTCACTTATTAAACGTTTTCTGTAAGTCCCAGTCAGGATGTACTATGTCTCTGTATAAAATATTCTGTACTACACAACCATGCAACTGTTGGTTGGACACTTAGTTAACTCAGCTATGAATATATAATTACATCTAATATAACTTGTTGGCCATGATATTAGTAGATTATAATATTAAACAAAGGCATTTGGCATTATTGCAATTATTAGTTAGCAACCTTTAAATGAAATACGCTTTGGGAAGAAAAGCATTGATGGAGATATTTCCTGATTCGATTTACAAGAGAAAAACGGCAAACTATCTGCTGAAGAGAATACATACGTTAACCGTACTCTGAAAAATTAGTGGTCTAATAGTTTCACGTTGCTGTTCTAAACCATAACTCTGCGTAAATTTTACTTTATTACAACATTATTTAGGAGCTCGTCTTATGTTTCTTTTCTATATGTTAGGTCGGTGCACACTTGGATTTGTAGTCTGATTTTATACAAGATGGAAAGTCCAGAGCTTAGTCAAATACTGTATTTGTATCTTAAACATTTTACTATATATGCAACGTGTATTCTCTATTCTTCATTATTCCTTTGTCCTTTGTCATTTCGGACGTCCGAGGTTTTGACCTAAACAGCAAACGTCCGAAATATCGGACGTCCGAGGTTTTGGCCAACACAACGATGTCCGATATTTCGGACGTCGGAGTGCAAAGGGTTTAATTCAAAATATAAATCTTTTTTATTGCAGTGACAGTATGTACATTGTATGGCAAACGTCAATACGGGGTTTCAAAATTCCAGGCATTCATACGCACAATACACATTCGTACATACAATTTTTAAATCACGCTTCTTTCATTAATCGCCAATGCAACCCATTTAGTACAGTCTCCCAGTCGAATGTCAAAAATCACCCGCATTATAGAATGCTTGAAACACCAATAATCGTTTGAGGCGAGTCTTTAATGCCTTACACGTTGGTGAATCTTTAATTGAATAGGGAAGTCTATTGAGGAAATGCACACCCGCTTGCGGGGGTAGGCGTTCATTAAACTACCGTTCTGCTTAATAAAAAGAACCTCTTAAGCCCCGGTTACATTGATCCCTCTCCCAGAACCTCAATGGAACACTCAGATAATCTCCTGGATGAATTACACCACCCTCATCTACTGATAAGGATTACTGACTACTTATTCTCGTAACAGACACAATACCCCCAAGAAAAGATTACCCTTATGTTTTACCACCTGGTAACATTTGCACCTTCCTGACACAGGTAACCATACACCTTAACTCCCTGTAAAACCTAATCTCTAAATTTGATATAAGTTCCTAATCTCTCTTCTTCAGCTTATTCCCGAATCTGGCCCAGCGAGGCTACGCCGAGTTTCTAATGTACGTTACTATATTAAAAGACTATAGTAAATTAAGCTTGTACGTATATTGGCTACAGCTAAATGCTTAGTATATAAATATATAGCTCTCTTCGGATGTACTATCTTACGTTATTTTTAACAAGCAATAGATTCGACGCAAACAATTACTAGGTTGGAAATCCGGCTCGCAGTCATAGGAAAGTAGTGCTCTAATTATATATTAAGACCTACCAGAGCGTTTGGTTATGCGACGAACTCTTGCTAACGTAAGCTCACAGTACTCTTTGTATATTCATAACCAATAAGCGTGAAGCGAGGATAGGGAAGGTGACAGTCTGCAGCGCGAACCCCCCTCCTACATATAGCCTACCCCTCTCGTGCCTCAACCGAGTACAGACTTTATATACAGTCCAAGCGTCGCTGAACAATACAATGCACTTCACAGTTCAGTCTGTAGCACTAGCGAGTTACTGACATCATAAAAACTTCGACAGCCTAACTTAGCTCTAGGCGGCTCGGTCTGTACTAATTTTCATATCGTTTAGTTGCATTAAAGCTTAATGAACTCCTGTATTTTCGGTACGTTTTTAGGGAATTAACTTTTACCCTAAAAAACCTTTTTTTCTCCGTTACATGTCGTAATTTAGGTTACTCTTTATAAGGTTAATAAATTATCAAGATTCAAAATATTTCGTTTCAATAATAATGTTATTCAACTAACCTTATTTTTGAATGTTCGGACTGTAATTCGCTGTTTTCTATCCTGGAAACTAATGTTTTATATAGCCCTTAAGACCCCTTCTCCATGTATTTATTGAACAGCAGGCCTGATTCGATGCATTTGTCTTTTAAACTTCCTCACAAATTCACGCACGTTAAATCCTAGGATCTGGGTGGATAGTTGACTGGAACAGAGTTTGACGCACCGCTTGAGAGTAGTCAGGCTGGCGCCCCAACATGCATAAACCGCATTCCTGAGTTTGTTTGTTCAGGAATATTCAACAGTAAATTAGGCAAGTAATCTATGAGAAAGTTTTTGAACATATTTCCGTAAGGGGCCTTAGAAAATAACAAGCAAACAATTTGAATACCAGCAATACCGCACCAAGTATTTGATCCAGTACCTTTGGTTGGCTATCTCACGCATCCAGTGAGGTTCTGAAAAGCTCAGAACCTCATGTTGTGGCGGTTCAAATCTCTATTGTTTTGGGAGGTTGTTTCTTCGCGCCACAAAACGCTGGAGGAAAATATTCATCTTCGTGCACGTTATCATTTCTCCCGAACTTGACCAAAAAGGTTCAGCAGCTGTGGAGGACAAGCTTGTCCATAACGGTAAAAAGTAACTGAACTACAACAACGTGTTCAGATTAACTAAAACAGGTTAAGACATAGCTGGCATTGTTATGTGGTTTGTTTTCAAACAAGCCATCCCAGGCCACTAATAAATAGACCGCAATTAACGTTTAAATTTGATAGGAATTAACACTTTTAGTGTACGGAAAGTGTTTTTAAAAACAAGTGGTAGACACTTTTGAATATCAAAAGGCAAATTTAGCAGAACACAATGGGGTGGTTAATGCAACAAAATGTTGCAAAAATTTGTATTTTTGATGGTCTCTTGCATCTTTTTTTGAATACAGTGTAAAAGTTTTAGGCCCTTTTTTATAACCTTAATTTTTGTATTTTGAAAGACTAGTGGAAATTTGCAACATTCTCCCTACATAAGGAATTTTATTTACATATTTTAAATCAAGCATGGGTATAATTTGTTATCATTTTACAATTCTTGATGAAAACATTGATTTGCCGAAAGATAAATATAAGGTAGGTGGAACTAAACGACGAACGTAAATGCTCCAGAGTGAAAACAGTATTATTTACGAGTGACTGGATGACACAAAAAGTTAAAATTTATGACAGAGATTCTAACAATCATGAAACATTGTTAATTGTTTCTATGGTAATCTATGTTAAATATTTACTTAAAATTCGAAATTGAAGTGTAAACACGCTACAACGTTTAGGTCGGATTTTATTATACATATACAGAATTCCAGCTGCACCCAAATTGTTCCAAATTGCCCTCCACAATGATTGATAGTCAGTTAAAGAGTTGATATTAGAACGTCGAGCAGTTTTACCCCATTTTAATGGGCCAAGAAGAATGAGCCACCTCTGTTTCAAGATGGCCAGAGGTGATTGTATGGTTCCAAGCTGGAGAGTGGATTATAATAAAGGATGGGAGGATAGTGAATCTTTCTTCAACATAGCGCCCTGCTGGTCCCAGGCCCCATGACTGACAGCAGTGGTGAAATCCCTCGTCTGGGCACCATTCTTCGTCGTAGCGCTCTGCTGGTTCCAGGCTCCATGGCTGACAGCAGTCGTGAAATCCCTAGTTTGGACACCATTCATCGTCGTAGCGCTCTGCTGATCCCAGGCTCTATGGCTGACAGCAGTCGTTAAATCCCTCGTCTGGACACCATTCTTCGTCGTAGCGCTCTGCTGATCCCAGGCTCTATGGCTGACAGCAGTCGTGAAATCCCTCGTCTGGACACCATCCATCGTCGTAGCGCTCTGCTGGTTCCAGGCTCCATGGCTGACAGCAGTCGTGAAATCCCTAGTTTGGACACCATTCATCGTCGTAGCGCTCTGCTGATCCCAGGCTCTATGGCTGACAGCAGTCGTTAAATCCCTCGTCTGGACACCATTCTTCGTCGTAGCGCTCTGCTGATCCCAGGCTCTATGGCTGACAGCAGTGGTGAAATCCCTCGTCTGGACACCATTCATCGTCGTAGCGCTTTGCTGGTTCCAGGCTCCATGGCTGACAGCAGTGACGAAATTGTTTGTTTGTATGGATTTTGCAGTATTTTTCACATATGTGCAGCTGGATCTTTCAAAATTTTATATAAAGTAGTCGTCTTAGTTTTGTAACACGAGACTGAGGGGTGGTGGAGGGTTGATGTTCATGTATGTTTCTTTAAAATTGTAAATAAAATTTGGAAAACTAATTCTTGTACTATTTTAATGCGTAACATCTAGAAATAAAATATTGAGTAAATAGAGAAATATCAAGGTTTACACAAATGTTTTCAGATTGTAAGAGCAGAAATCGCCTATTTCAAATTAAAAGTATGATATCTCTTTTACGCTCTTAACAAATACATTTCAATTATTTTTTTAATTTTCGGGCACTATGTTAATCTACAGCTAATTTTGAAAAGATAATACACAAATTTTGGATATTTCAAACTCGTATAATCTAATATATTCAACTAGCAAGGTATGATTTTACACCTATCAAATAGCTCTCTTAAAAGCTATTTTTTTGTACTTAAAAAATTCGGATTTATCTTGGATGGTTGAGAAGTGGCGCCAAAAATAATGTTCATGGCGTTTTTTTACATTTAGTATGTCGTTGTGTTCTGCCTTTACTTTTAGGGTATTCCAAAGTTTTATACCAATTCTTTTTAACAAAACACTTTACGTTTAAGGAGAGTTACTGTAAGTGTAACTGTTAAATAAACCTTTTAATAAAATGAGCAAATTCTTATCAAATTTAAACTTTGATGATTGGTTGATATCTCATCACCGCTCTGTGATATGTGTGTTTGATAACAAATTAAATAGCAATGTCAGCTATATTTCAACCTTTTTTATTAATCTACACACGTGTTTGTACGTTTCGTTACATTTTACTGCCATGGTTATGCGTATCTTCATCGACTCTGAACCTTTCTGAACAAGTGATAAGAGATGATAATAATGTATTATCAGATTTTTTAGTTAGTCAGTGTTGTGCCGTGTCCTTGATGACAAGTATATTTGACTGTCAAATATGATGCCTTTCACAAAGAAGAAGCCTTCTCTATGTTGATGATGATAGGGTATTAGGTAAATGTTTTGCAGGACTACACAGCTGCTGCCGCGCTGTACGCTTAACGCTACCCGGACCGTGAAAATTATTCACAAAAGGTTTAACAAACACTTGCTAGTCGTGTGCGTGAAACTAAAAACACACAACCGGACTACAGCAAAGTGAACCAGCTCACTAGGCCTGTAAGGAATGATAAGGCACCAGACCTTTTGGCTGCGATTCAGCTCAACCCTCATGACTCATCTAGGAGAGTTTGTTACCGATGCAGGAATTAGCCAACGACAGTACTCAGGTCCTTAGGACAGTAAAACGCACCCATACCGGATTTCAATACATCAAGCATTGCATAGAGATGACTGCTAAGAATGAAATTTTATTTATCAGCCCGTGATAACATGCACGAAAATTTATATTTAAGGTTCTATGGTGAGACGAAGCAACTTTTCGGAGCAATAGAGAAATGAGCCGTCATAACATGAGGTTTTGAAAAGTTTTTGAAAATCCCACTGGATGAGAGACAACCAACCTTAATACTTGGTGCGATAACCAAATTATTGGCCCGTTTTTTTTTAAGAACACTTGCATGGACATTTGTGTAACGACTTCTCTGAAGCGGTGCTGACAAACTGTTCCAGTCAATTACCCCCCTCCCCCAAATCCTCCGATTTAATGTCCTAAACTACTACTTGTTGGAGGCTTAAAAAACTTGGCTTATGCATCAGGATCCAGGACTCGAGAAGACATGATGCAAGGAATCCGGGCTGCCGTTCAGTCAATAATGGAGAAGAGTTCTAAAGGGCTGTAGAAAACTTATGTTTCTGGGTAAAACTCTGTTTGCGAAAGAACGGATTACAGCTCTCACGTCTGTTAATGAGGTTAGTTTCATGACGCCATTGTCAGGCCGAAACAGTTAGAACCTAGATATATGTATGAATAATAATTTCACCGTGTAACGGAAAAATTTAAAAAGTAAAAATTCAATTCACTAAAACCCTACGCAAATACAGGAGTTCAAAACTTTGCGATGCAGAAAACGTTACGAAAATTAGTATTTTTGAACCATAAAACCGAATTTTAAATAAAAAATATTTGCTGTTTATAAGAGCTATTTAAAAGGCGTAGTGAACAGTGTATTTAGTACAATTTTTACTTAAAATCATTCATAATTCATTTATAAACTGTATCTAATTTTTACGAAGTTTTGACATTTGTACCACCAATATATGTTAGGTGTTTATCAGAAAGGTACGCCATACAGGTTGAGGTACACCACCCTTATGCGATGTATAGCGTCTGAACCGAGAAACCTACCGTTTTAACGAAAGTCGCATTGTTCGACCCCAAAGGATTCGGGAAAATTGTTTGCACCCAAATATGCCCTATAAGGCACTTTTAGAGAAAAGGGGTAGGGATAATTTTTTGAAGATTTTCAAATTTAAAGCATCGTCTTTTTATACTGCCACACAAAACGTTACGATTTTGTACTGCCACACAGGGGGTCGGCAGTACGCCCTTTCTTTATAAAATGGAGCCTATTAGAGTTGATCAGATGCTGTAGTATAGTGAAAATGGTTTTATAAGCTGTAGGTCTAAGTGGAGTTTACGTAAAATGCTGTATTCTCTCAATTATCATTATGTTATTCGGCTAACTATTTCGTTGGCAATGTCAGTTTGAGCTCAGACAACAACATTGTCTTACATACACTTCTTTTCTCCTTAATCATCCAAAAAGAGTCATTTACCGTAGATTTCGCACTTGGGAATTTTGGAATTTCCTACCTTTCCTACTCTGTTATTTAACAATCCGTTGAGTAATTTATCGGCTCAACGGCAGAATATGGCGAAGTGACATTTTGGAACACAGCTCACAAGGTCTTTATTACTGCTAAATTCGTGAGGTCGAGCCACGTGTATGTGTCCCTGGTCTGGCGAGGCAAGGTCACGGGGCAAGGTCATCGGCTGGGGGTCGCTGGTGATGAATGGTGGCGGTGCCGGTCTTCCTACAGAGGAAACTCTCTAGTTTCCTCTGTAGCCAAGCAAAGTCTCGGTGGCCATCAGGACACAATCAAACCTTGATCTCTAAAAGGCTTGATTTTTACTTTGCTTTGGAAGGCGCATGCTTAACGAGGGATAGCTCTTAGTTCTTTCGATTGTTAAAACATCCAAGTGATTGTTAAGTGATGTTTTCACGGAAATATTGTGTATCATGAACTGTACAAGGAAAGTAGTAGGAAATGTCGGTATCTGAAACCAATATTATTTTTATTCATATACTAGCAGTTAATCGTGGCAGTTTAGAAAGCCGATGTAAAATTTAGAACGAACGGTTGAATAGTTGACGCGTGAAATCAATACAAACAAACAAAGACACTTTCGCGTTTATAATATTAGTAGATGTTACACGCACCTTCGCCTGCAATTTCTAAATTTAAAGCCTGTAGTCTACTTAGTCATAGCATTTATGATGTAATATAATGGTCACCTATAATATGATATAAACGTAATTAAGCATACGATCAGGTACGTATTATTCTACAGTTCATAGTTAGACGATTAGAAGTTAAGAACTAACTCTAATATCACATTTTGCGAGTATAGGAGTATTTCTAGTTAAAATTAATTATATTTCCGATGCCAAAGCTAAGTTTGCCTTGTTTTCCTGGTTAAGAGTATTTATAAATAAATCTCAAAAACCTAATTAGGATAAAAAAAACCACTTAGTTCCAGCTACTGTGATTGACTTAAGGTTTAATATATTACCAGTGCCATAGTCGAGTTTGCCTTGTTGTTCCGATGAAAGAAATATATTTAACTACTTAGGACTTAAAAGCCTACTTCGGTCAAAAATATCTACTTCCTGGTGTTTAAATTTACTTCTTGTGTAAAAATAGGTTTACGGTGCCAAATTTGAGTTTGCTTTATTGACTCAATCAAGATATATATATATAAGCAGGATATATGGGTATATGAGTGTGTGTAGATTTAGGAATCCTACTACTGTAAAAAAAAGTTAACTTTTGGTATAAGATATTTCAAGTGTTATAGTGGAATATGCCACGTTGTCCTAAGAAATATAATATACTATGTAAAGACTAAGGATTGAGAAACCTACTTCTAACTCCTTACGTATCTTGCAATCTTCTTTAGGTCAAAGATATATCATTACCATAGTTGAGTTTGCCTTGTTGATACGATGAAGAATAGCAAAAACATACTTAGTCCTGAGAAATCCACTATGGTCAAAATCTAGTCCAGGTATAAGGAGGACATCCTTATGAAGTTTATGTAACAATTTCAGTAATAATTTATTGTCTTATTTTTCGGACTGTAGTATGTCAAGGAAGTCAACCAGTCTTGAGTATCTAGACATTCTCGCACATAAACATTCACACTACATTACAAAACATAAAATATTGTTATTAAAATAGTGATTATATTAATTAAACATGTTGTTCCTCTATCAAAAGCAATGTTTACACAATTTGATGATTACATTTTAAAAGATCTTTCAATTACTATTTTTTAACTTTAGAGGCTGATGGTTTTTTTTTGCTATTTTAGAGACCATTTGGGAATAGTCTGGAGGGATTTTCAAAATAATAATAGGCCTATATTCGTCCCAGGGACCCTAAGAATGTCAACACAAATTTTTAGTACAATAGGTGAAATATAAATAGTTTATGCGTGAAAGCTAATCAAACAAGCAAAGGCACTTTCGCATTTATAATATTTTTAAGATTAGGGTTAGGATTTCCTTTCAACAGAAACATTATAATTATAACATATTAACAAGATAAACTATAAACTGATAACAATATGGATATTAGAAACGGTAACAAGATAAATTTATATCAATATAAAAAAATAACAGAACGATGGGTAACAAATAACAAATAGTTAGATAATAAATCCCCATCAAACCTTAATTGGTTATATATAAAAAGGAACAAATTTTTATTGTGACATAAGTGAATATAGATGTATTGAATATAATGCAGATCAATTACTAGAACAAGGAAGTAATACATTATAAAAGAGAGACCATATTGATTGAATCTCACTTCACTAAACACTTCACAAACTTGTTTCTCGAATGAGACTAAAGATACGCCAAAGAAGTCGATCTCAGAAAACACCAGATTTTTCTCTCTCTCCAAATTTGACAGACCGCTATTATAGCTGCATAACCGCTAATAAATAGATTTGGATCGCGTACCGCAAGGGATTTATGTACTAAGTTCTGGTACACAAATAAAAAACTCAGCCCTCTCGACCATTTTATCTCGCAAGTTATAATATTTTAATTTTTTTCAAGTAATAGTGTATTACTTCAATGGAATATGAATTCAAGATCCAATTATTACTAATTAATACAAGGCATGAACCTTCCTCCGTTGCCAAGCTACAACAATTCTCCAGTGTTGCTGAAAACGATAGTATCCCTCCTCTCTTCCATACTCAGATTCAGATCCAGAAGCTGCAGCATTAACGGATACGGAAGTAACATCGATAACAATAGTGGACACTTTCTCCACTGGATTTACTTGCTGTAGATCATTCTTCGCTCTCACTCATCAACACTCTCGGCTGTTGTGTGGTGTGGTGATCCGTGGTGCTTTTGTGGTGTTTATCGCCTCACTGGCTGGCCTGTTCCTGTGGTGCACCCCTCTGCCCAGTGAGTACCAACCACGGTCCAGATTTAAATTTAACAATTCCGTCCAAGTTCGGGAATGTTACATTTGGTACTACCGTAAGCAGTATTGACAGAACATGGTTAGTGTCTTTGGCCTTGGAGGAATCTAGACAGCTGTTGTAACGTTTCTTCGGACAATCAATGTTACATATAAATCGGACGAATACATCATTCCATGATGATCCTTCGGGAAGAGCTTTTATAGTGAAGGTGATGCCGGCGATTCTTTGGGTGTAATATGTATTTTAAATTTTAAAGTCGTATCCTTGTAATATAACTTCCTTGAACACAACACCTTTTTGATCAATTCATTTGGAATTAGTAATTTAAAGTAGAATCATTTTGCAATCAGACCAATATAAAAACAGCTGAATTTAAACATATAAACTTTTAACAGTAGGGACTGTGTTTGAGATACAGTTTCAGGGGGTGCCATGGTTTTATATGATATATGAGTTTTCACTTTCTTAATTTAGTGTTCTCGTTTTAAATTTTGTAATAAATATTAACTATGCAACCAAAATATCTTAACACCGGATTCGTTTCTTAGTCTTTTCGAAGCTTACTTCCTAAATATCAAATTGTTAATTATTTAGGAAATGAATTGATATGATAGTTCAACAAATATTACTGTTAATTAGATACTTAAAAGTGGATTAGGCTTTCCACGAAATCTTAATTTTACATACATAATGAAGAGAATTTAAGTACACAAATAGCTGAGTTTTAAGTATATTTTAAAAATTATATGATAATTTGAATATTTTTTTTCTCCAGCAATACATTACCACTAATTTAATTTTTAACGTAGGCTACTTATCGTAAAAAAAGTCTAGATCTTTAAAAGGCATGCATCATCCCGCATCTGAATGAATAAATGAATTTGAACATCTTTCTTCGTCATTTTAACTCTTAGGAACCGCTAACCGGTTGTCGGTTGTGCATTTGAATTTCCTAATGGTTAAAAATTAAAACTGCCTTATAAAGAAGCCCGCCTCAAATCCACAAATTTTTGAATTCAGAAACTTAAAATTTAATGCATTAATGTTATTTATTGATAAAACACGATTTTACGTTACTACTAATGGTTTATAATTTATATTTAGTAAACTATGTTGTGGGAAATTTCGTTTTCGTCTATTGTAAGTATTATCATACAGAAATAAATGTCTTCTGTGGCACAACTACCTTTGATTATAACTAGTAGTAATATTATTTATAACTAATAAATTTAACAATCAGTAGTTGTGCATTTATTGTATTACTAAAATAGCAAAAAGAAACGAGTTTAAAATTTCTGGTTATTATGGGAAAGGAAGTTTTAGTGAATGTTGCTTCTTCTTAGCCTTGGGAGGTGGGCGATAACCTTGAATTACCTCAGACAAAGAGGTGACCTGTGATTTGCAAATCTTTGAAGTACTTCCTCGCGCACACGATTCTGCCAACGAAATGCAACATTACGTTTCTGACTTAACTATTTGAACTGCCGTTATAACATCATACGTGAAAGATGTACAGGATTTTCAACATCTTAAATATCAAATTTCAACTCCGAGTCACGTAATGGTTGACGTTGGGCGTGCTGCTGCTGTAAACTTTGGTGGCGGACTTGTTGAAAATAATTTTACTAACTCATATAAGAGTTCTGGTATATCCTTAGAATACGAGTTGCAGGATTGTCTCTAATAGCTTTACTAAGTCTACGATTATTTAAAGTATAAATGCGACATAAATTTATAAAATAATCATTATCTTATTCATTTTTATAGATGTAAATAAGCGCTTGCCCTTTTGAAAGTATAATCTACAATTTCATATGTATATTGACAGGGATTTTATTTCGGCTGGAGCAGGCTTAAGTCAGGCCTCTTCTTGGATTGTTCTTCGTTTAATATCGCTATAACTTGGACCTCTCAATAAGTTTTTTGTTATTTTGTTATTAAACGGAGGCCACTCTGTCCCTATCTACTACTTATTACGCGATGTAAATAGGTTGCAGATTAGGTTCTCATAAATATTTTACTAGTAGTAACAAAGTTGAAGTTATTCAAGCGCTCACACGTGATCTGAGCTTGAATTTGGGTACTGTATCTAGGGATGTTTTTCTTTTTCGCCAGGAGTGCGGGGTGGTGTCAGAGGCACCAATGAAGCCCGCATTGATGGCCAAGGTCATTTCCGAACTTAGATCACGTCCCAGATCGTTCAACGTGCCTGATTGCTTTATTGGCACAAGCAATACAATCAATATTAATTTCACAGGCTAGGCTGATTACTTTTCTTTTTGTTAGTTTTAGAGGTGGGTGACACAATTTGCATGAAGCAGTTTCATTCAAATACTTTTCTAGAGTTGCCAAAATAACTACAGTGTATTCTGATTCATCACTATTGAATTTATTATAACTATCAAGGGGTTTACTCAGTTTTGAGATACTGAGATGCCTAGGCCTAGATTCAGAACTGGAAGATATGTTTGAAGGCCTATTTATTACCTAGAATTTTTTACATGGTATTTCCGTTTTTGAATATTTTGGTACTCCTAGTTATAATGTACTAAATATATACAAACAATGTTTCACAATAACAGATCTTAGTTTCAAGAAAATTCGCGAATACAATGCTACAAAACCGTTGTATAAACACTAACCAAAACCAGCGTAGTAAACAACAAATCAGCTGATTTACAAAACACATGAACTGCAATACAGTTGTGAGAGTATTGCCAACACGGCAAACAATAATAACATTACAAAAACAAAAACATGTGTACTATAAAAAGTAATGTTATGGCCATTGTATATAAATGCTAAGAGAGAGTAGACCCATTGGAATCCAGATTTTAGCTAACACTCGCAAGAACATGGCCCCATTCTAATGTAAATAAAGCAATTATATATTTGTTTACTATATAAGTGTTATATATCACTGTATGCAGAAATAAACATGCTATAATTAAACCATATAATCTTTTTTTTAAATGTTTGGTGTAATTATGACCAAACAGACAACGAGGACCAGGGCCAGGATCAGGAGATGCTGATGAGTTACTGTTATTGTTCAGATATTACAGTTTCCAACATCAGCCAAACCATTTACATCTTAGCTTTAGAGACTAATACTCATAGCATATAAGGCACAGGAATAATGCTTATATAATATAACGTGATTACGACTTAAACAGTTTTAATAATACTCTACGATTTCTTTCTTGGAATGGTTAGAGTACTGTAGTCATGAATTTCATATATACGTTTGTAGAAAAGCTAGTTAATCTTTTTTGTCCTATTTCAAATTTGATTAACATTATTTTCAAAAGAGAACAAGTATTAAAATGATTTTGGATTTGTTTCCACGTATTAGTTAGTAATTAAACCTCCAAAATAATTTCTTAGGAACATAAAAAGGCATTGAAGATATCAATTACCAAAACCGAAGTATGCTTATCTTTCAAATACATAAAAATATAGACATTAAATATATAATAACTATTCAAAACTATATTAGGCAATAGATGTAAGTACCCATTTACTTAAAGCACAAAGTAATTTAGTACAACTTTTTTAATTTTTATGTTATTTACATTATTCTGGCACCGGAAGATGAATTATCTCGATTTAAATTGCCCATCGTACTAATAAATATAAATAAAAGTTATGCATGTGGCATATAAATAATTACTTGATTTTTTTTAATAATTGAAAAAAAAACATTTATAGCAATACTTATGAAATTTTCTAGTAGGCTATATTCTGAACAGGTATGCAGAATAATTACAGTCGGCATGATCCATAAAGCCCTAAAATTCTCATAAGGGAATCTCTTTATCTCTGTGAAAAACCTGTGCAAAGACAAGAGGTCGCGTAACGGAGCAGTCGCCAGGACAACCAGCTTCACTTCCCCAGAGTGAGGCTGGAAGTCGGTAGGAGGAGCTTTTCCTACTTTGGCCCCAAATTGTACAATGACCTACCCGGTAGCTTGAAGAGCGGTAGTCGTAAGATGTTGCGTATTTTAACCTCACCAATTTAGCTTTAGATTATTTATAGAGATTTGGCAATTAGAATAGCCAACCTTAGTATAAGTTCTTAGTGTTAAGTTTCACTTAAGTTGCTCTGTAAAGCAGTTTGTACTGAGAGACGTTCTAAATAAAAGGAATTTTTATTTATATATTATTTTATTTATTTATTTTTATCAACAACGGTTGTGTTTGAAATTTATAAAACTCGCTTAACAAATACTTAAAAATATAATACTCATTTAAGAGCTTCCATTGTTTTAAGGCATTGTAAGGAATTCATTACCAGGGTAAGATAATAAAACAGTGAATAGGGTTCTCCCACAATGTGCCTTTGTTACCTGATAATGACTAATAAGTAAGTAATAATATCTCTGGTGCCTTAGTTATAATCTGTGATATTATATTTCTTCGTGAGCCTTCTCTAACACCTAATTATTACGTTTTGGGATATGGCCAATAAGCTAAACATATGGACATCATCAGATAACAAAATATACAAATTAGTTTAATGCCTTATTGCTGCATGTATGTAAAACTATATCGTACTTTACATTACCGTTTTCATTCTACTAACAACTGATATTTATACATATACATACAAAATACTGGAATGATTGGGCTCTGTAACACGATCAGGTGATATTAACTATTTATACAGTAAAATACACTTGCAAAATTAATTAAATCAGTATTTGTTTTGTATTTTAAGTTAATAATATGCTTAAATATTCTAAGTATATCTAAGTATTGAACATATCAAATTTTGTGCAAATCTCATCAGCAAGTTTTGCGTGATTGTGTGTCAATCATTTAAAAATAAATAAAGTCTTTTTAAATTTTGTTTTTATAATGAATATCATATATGATTATATATGTATTATACTTATGTCATTTTGTTATAATATTTTTCAGAAAGATAAGAATTACATAATTTTAGACTAATAAGGAATAATATAAAATATCATGTCAAATAGGGTTTCTGGATATTGATTTTAAACAATAATAATATAGCATATACATCATAACTTGAGACAGGGAACAATCTTATTAAAACCTTTATAATTATGTATTATTCACACGTTTGTGTCCTTCAATATATGTTTTTGGTTAATCAGACAACAAGCGTTCTTTTTAGCCATAGTATTCGTGACGTTAGAAATATATGGGGCAGGTGAAAAGTAAGCAGCAGTTTACATAAAATATTATTTTATATCTATGTGAACAACGTAAAATTTGTAATTAATTTTTTTTTTATAATTATAAAGTGTTATGTCGCGGCCTTTTTCAAACTTCGCTCAATTCACAGTTAGTCATGGAAATAGCACCAGGAACACGATGTGATGGCCAGAAGCAGAACCAGCACCAGGACTTACAAGAATGAGTTACTTTAATTCAATATAATTCATAGTTTTTACTATTTCTCGTTACCCCAAGCAGTTTACATCCTAGTTATAGCGAGTATTATTCATAACACAAAGCACCAGAATAGTTCATATTTAGTGCTAACAGAAGTACATTAAATTTATTGTTATGTTTTAAGTAAAAGACACTAATTTGGGCTGTGTTTAATCCTCTCAGTACCCAAAGAGTACAGGGAGAATCAGTTTACATTATTTAATCCCCATCGCACCAAAAACATATATTGGAAGTTTTCACGTAGTTTTATCAAAAAAATATATATAGCTGGTAATGAGAAACATTTTCTTACTCATTTTATCCAGCAATATTTCTAGCATTTCTAGTGGGGAAAATTTTCCTAATGAGTTGAAATTAGTCAATGATTTTTATTTATCATATAAAAACAATAACTCATTTTTGTTTTATTGGTATAATTCAATAATTAAAAACTTGGTGCCAAAAGATTTTGACATAATGTGTTCTACAAGTTTTAACTCATTATATTAGTTACTAAAATTCACGCCAGAGCTCTCTTTCACAGTACAAGAGATAATAACGGGCAAAGTAAAATTTTACATTATTTAGAATGCCTAATTAGTTCCAAAAATAAAATTATAAACAAACAAACATGTTCGAGAAGTTAATAGAAGAGTCCAGTCAACAACCCTTTGTTGCTGCAAGGTGTGTAGTCCTAATTAATTTATATAAACCTAGAGTGCATGTCAGACTAGGGCACGGCGAGAAAGTTTAACGACTAAGGTTAGATTAAATCATAATGATTAATGTACTAGCGTATTTTACAGGTAAAAAGATTCGTAGATCACTCTTTATAAAAAAAATTAAAAATGGAATGTTTGAAAATATCGGTACTAATATTTGGCTGAAAAATGGCTAGTTAAGTCGTTCCACATCGTTGGCTGACGGTTATATAACTACACTTACCGTCTGACGGCTACATTTAAATGTTTCTAATAAAATAATTATTTTAGATAAACATATTGCTTCGCAGTCTTTTACTTCTTTTACTACCGGACCAAAGCTAGTGTGGGCAAAATATCAATTTCATTTTTGACGATAAATTTCATCTATTTAACGAAATTAAAGGCTGTTATCTTCTAATCTGAAATGTTTGGCCCCAAGACTATAAAATAAATACAAAGAAATCTTGTGGTTTTTTATATATAGGAACGTCCCTTGTGGAAGATATATTGACGCTGTTATTAGAAGAACCCATGTGGTATGTCCCCTACAGCAGTACACATTTAAATTACTTATATCCATGGAAACAACAATAGAAAGTTCGGGAACTTTCAATGTTTTGAACTGTTCAGTTTTAAATTTAAAAGTCAATCTAGCCGCTGCACCTCGGAGAACTACCGAACAAGGAACGATGTGAGGCTAAGAGAGGGGACCAGGAACAGGACCTATATTGAGTTATTTTTACTGTCTATAAATCATAATTTCTGCTCTCACTGTCTCATGACGTTCAAAGTACGCGGTTCACATCCTGGTTTTATCGACAATTTATCAGGATAAATAACTAGACCAGTCGATATATTATTGGGTATAAATAAAGTATAACATATACAAATATATTACAAAGATAGTAACTTTATTGAAATTGAAGAGATATTCATGTTTGTTGATATGTTAAATACTTTCTTGTCTCTCATATTGATGATTAATATACAAAATATGGGATTCATCGGTATATTTTCAGTTATATTTGCGCTTCGTGCCGTTTTTAATTATCTATGTACCTAAAGCGAGCATATAGAATCAACTTATTATTTTCAAAGATATTGAACGGCCTTAAGAATTTTGAATCTGATGTACACTGTTAATATAAACATAAAATATTTTAAGAAAACCATTTTTCTTAACTATGTATTCCATCTATTTCCCCAGTATTCGGTAGTAGTATACATACTAACAGTGAGCAAAGTAGTGTATAATAACTGACAAATTCTATGAAAGCCCATATAAATTATGTTTAACTGCTTAAATGTAATAATTTGTAAACTTGTAAACAGTTTATGAAACAAAAATGGTTTAAACCATTTTGTTTGGTACTTTCCCATAGTACTCGATACAGAAATTGCACAATATAAGTATTACAGTTATCAATGCCGTACTTGGAATCCATTGAAATTTTAAAATGCTTAAAACATTCCTCTTAATTTCCGGTTCATGAAAATAATTTTGGATTATATAGCATCATTAATGCAATATATGAATATTAATTATGGCATAGTAATGCAAAAGGTGGACATCTATTAGGTACATGCTGAAGAAAGTATTACCAGAATGTGGCTAAGCGACATCTTCTACAGTAGTAGTTAATGTCTCAGCTTATCAACTCCAGGGTAAAAGTAACAATAATCTTCACCTAGTGTGAAGAAGTCCATTCGTTCATAACTAAAACTACTTCGTTAGTATTTCAATTTAAAATACTGAAAAAACCAGAATTTGTCTTTATGTTTAATTTTTCAATATTTTTAGCTCAGGAATTATAAATGTTCAGATACAAATGGCGTAAACTATTAGATTTATAACCTGTTACTTTTTCATGAATCTGAAGGCTACTAAAATGTTTCTGTGGTATTTACTATTGTTTCAAAGAACAACTCAAATAACTATTGCATATGTGTGCTACGACATCTCTCTCATACTAAAGTGAATGTTATCATAGATCTGAGAGTGAGAACATTTTTAAGAATGTATATTTAGTGAACTTAACAATAATTTGTGTTCCTAATTAATTGTTTTTTCCAAACATGTTCTGTTTAGTTTCTACGAATGTATGTACTGATTAATTTAGTCGGAATAATAAGAAATAAATCGTCTTGTATTTACTCTATACATTCATTAAACATTTTAAGATATCTCTAATGCAGTAATCTATGTAAATATTGAACTACATGTGTAAATGTAGATTTTAAAATGGACATTCTACTCTTGGCGTTATTTTCCTATTCCAGCTACTCCAACAAAACTTCATTAACTAAATTATTCCTACTTACTTTATCCTATATTAAAATTGGGATTATATTAAATTAAATGTTTTTAAATGTATTTTATGTACTGTTTTGATGTCCAGTTTTATTGTCCAAAACTAGTGGGAGGGATATGTACTGTTAATGGCCATGGTTTATAATAATAAACATTAATGCTGAAATAATAGTATTTTGTCTTTGTATTGTGAGTTATGTATGAAATGTTGTATTGTTGGTTGATAGGGAAATGTATGTGTGGGTGTAGGAAATTGTACAATGGATAGTATTTGTTTAAAATAGATGTAGACATAATGATGATTATAATTTATAGTTTATTTTATATAATTAGTGTATGTGTGATTTATCTTTTTTATCTTGCAAGTATGAATCTAATTGAATTTTGTTGTAAAGAGGGTTTTAGGATTATGTTATAATATTTGAAAATGTATAATTGTTGTTCTATCACTGCTAGTTCTTTTATTTTTATAAATCATGTAAATGCCTCAAAACAGGCTTTGCCTTGGAGGCCAATACTTTATTTCTCGGTATATGTATGTATGTATGTGTGGCATGAATGTTAATGTGTCAAGGTCAGCCAGTACTGATATACTATGTAATCGCGTGCTATGCACAGGATTATTTTTGCTATGTATGTGGTTTGCATTTATATTTGTTGTATATTTGTATTGAATAAGTTGGAATGTGTGAATATTTATGAGAAATAAAGTTTATTCTATTCTTCTTCTTTATATAAGAGTTAAGTATTAAGTGGAAATAAATACTTAGTTTAAGCAATCTTATAAGGATATTAACTTTCTCTTATACAGTAAAAAATATTTCTTGAATAATGCTTTGATTATATATGCTTCATTTGGCCATCAGGCAATTAAAAAGATAATGGCAGATAAATATTAAAAACGCTGCTAAATTACGTAATAAAGGGCAGAAATTCCATTGTCCCTATGAAGAGTTGACGTTATATGAATAGATAAAACGATTTCTTCTTGAAAATGAAGCAATATTTGGCGTAAGTTGTAAATTTTTGAGTTTAGAACATCTAAATAATTATAATTCAATGGACATTAATTTTCTCACTGTATAACGTTACACGGTTAAAAGTTTAAATTTTATAAGCATTTTCCATAAAACTTACATCAGGATCATCGATGTATTACACTTAATTTCTGTCATATCTACTTCTGCACAACAGCAATTGTAATACTATTTATTAATGACTGGTTGTTTATTTTACTTGTCTGTGTATAAATGTGGCTCGGCCAACGGTTTGTCTTACTGGAAATAAAAATTGTTAAATAGATAGCCTTTAACTAAAATAAACTAGACTAGTTAATGTTGTTTTTAGTTAAAGAATATAGAATAAAACATGTTAAATAACTACACTTTTACTTTAATAAAAGAGTAACTTCATCTAAGAAGAAAACCACAAAGAAGTTGGAATAGCATTAATTTACATGGATGTGTGTTACATTCTTATTGCGGAATTGATTATCAGCTATCATATGCCGGTATTAAAATTTTTATTTGGGAATAGAAAGGAAATTTGTAGTATTTTTTATATTTTAAAAATCTTAGTACATTGGTTAAGCTTTTAAGTTAGTTTTAAGATGTCTTGATTACACTAATTATGTCACGTTTTTAAAAATGAGATGAAACTTTTTTTTATTTTACAACCACATACAGGTAGTTTTATTTACGAACTTTGTTTATTATTGATTTTTTTCTACATTAAAAGTTTTTTTTATTTTGTTACATTTATATTAAAATTAAAAAAGATTCCTGTTCAATCTTTTAAACAATTATGGTACTAAATTATAGAGTAATAAATATACTTAGTTAAAACAAATTATATAATATAATGTGAAATAGAGATTTGGAATTATTTCCTGACATGTTCAGTATAACAAGATTTTTCCATTTTGTAATTTGTTTGTTAGTAATTGTATAGATACTCTTTGCATATTTTGTAATACAAATATTTACAAACAGTATATTTTAGACGCTTCAGAGTTGAAACTGTTCTATGCCAAAACAATCGATTACAACTAGTGCCGCTGGCCTTTGATTTTTACGTCTTTGATGTTCGTTTAAACATTTTTCACTCCGGTAATTTTTAATCCACCACTGAGAGCTTTCTAAACGAAACCACGGTAGTGTGAAAGATAGTTAAAGTATGTTTCCAGTCTCTTGTATGTCCTCAAGAATGTAGTATCATTCTTCGTTCTTAACATATTACGTAATGGTTGAGTTCTTTTTGTTTATCTAACAACACGTATGGAACACCATGGAATATGACCGGTATAATCTTGCTTAATATATTTATGGGTTTATATTATTACTACATGATAGGTATAGCTTAGCTACTATCACCATATCTCAAATAGTTCGTTTGGCCTCATAATAGTTTAGTCCCTAATGAATATATTTTGTATGCGTCTTAACCTCTCATAAACATATTGCTGCTAGATTTTTAGGAAGCTAGGAAGTAATAATAATTAAAGTATAATTGAAAACTCTATTTAAGGCATACATATTTCTGTGCTCATGATTTTAAATGTGCAGAGCAAGTTAAGAAACAGGCTAAACTAAATTATACAACTTTTAGACTACTTATAATTAAAAACATTCGAATAATATCACCTTTTTTATAAAGTGCTAAAAATATTACGAAAAATCCGGAAAATTTCTTTCATCCATTTCTTTCTACGAAATATCAAAGAAAAAATATTTTAAATCCTTCATCACTACAGACAGCTTAATACCTTTTCAACTTTCTATGATGAGTAACTTTCTTTCTT
Source organism: Homalodisca vitripennis (assembly GCF_021130785.1). Classification (NCBI taxonomy): domain Eukaryota; kingdom Metazoa; phylum Arthropoda; class Insecta; order Hemiptera; family Cicadellidae; genus Homalodisca; species Homalodisca vitripennis. The sequence continues at coordinate 26,451 of NW_025776372.1, forward strand.
CAGTACCGCTTAGGCGGATTCTTATCGCCCCTTTGTTTCAAACACTGTTTAGTAGAATGTAGATGAATCCGTACGGTTGGAAAATGTCCCATTTTTTCTCATTATTTTTACGATTACTCGATAGTAGACTACCCGTTTTGTCTCTCCCATGTTGAATACGTTTTAAATAGAAGGATTTTTAATAACCTATGGGTACAAATTGGAATCGTTCCATTCACTGGTCTATTACAAGGTTATACACCAAGGCTACACCAAGTGTCACTTAAAGTTCGCTGATGTTTCATGAGTAATTTCAAGTCCTGCAAATAACTAAACTCTAGAATGATAGACTTCACTATAATTCAGTTAGCATGTATTACGGCTGACTTGGAGTTTCAAATATCAGCGGTCGTAGTGTTAATATCTTAAAACTGCTATAATACTTGGTATTTAAAGTTGACATATTGCAAGCTTCTTCTCATGAGTCGCTGGAGTCCAGTTCATTTCAATAAGTTATCCAGCAAAAGTACCGCCCATGACTCGAGGGGCTGAATAATTCTCATTAAATTTGGTCTATCGAATTGTAAGTCACTTCTGGAAATAATTTTTTTTCAAGGTCGGAAATTAATTAAAATGGTCGAAATTAGACGTGTTTCATTGAAATAGGGCTCTCAGGCAAACTAAGGTATCCATGTACAATTTTTTCGGGGCACTCAGGTAAATTATAATTTGCCGCTAAAATGTAACCACTTTGGGCCAGAAGTGGTTCTAAACCAGAAATCGTAGGTTTGTATACACGAATAAAAATTCCATAGAAGTATATCTTATTAGCATGTAACATTAATTAGCTAACCAATTGTTGTTAACAATTTGGCTGCAACATTCGCTACAAGACCTTCTCAATTAAACAATTTGGCGTGCACATATATATTTGTTACTTGAATATATATATATGTGCACTAAGTTAGAATGCCCTTAAAAAACTCACAATGCCATATAATTGCCAGATAGACCAGTTATTCAGTAATATGATCTATTCATTTTATTTGGAAATTAAAGTAACATTCAAATATTAGTATGATGACTCTTTCTCAGTTTTATTACAGGGTCAATGACTGTTATAGTGATTTGTAGAATGATGAATATTTAAATCGTGTAAGTAAATTTATTTTATATAATAGAAATAATCATAAATTTATTTTACGAATCCTAAGTGAAAAAAACATTCCGGTCCATCCGTCCTGTCAAGATATAACTTTGATAATAATGAGAGACTCATTTGTAAAAAAGTAACAAATTTCCATGAATATTCACTGTTGTAATGTTAATCATGTATATAAAAAATTATATAGGAATTATAGTAGCCTGGACTTCCTTGAACAAAACTATACTCCAAACGACTCCTGCGGACAGACCAGCCAAACAGCTATACAGAAAAGAAACTTACACCCTCCCCGCAGGCAAAAGAGAAATTGGGACATCCTACTGAGTGACCTGTTTTTTCCCTTAAGAGCTTCGTTCATTACAGCATTAAAAAGCAGGAGTCTACACGTAAATTCATTTATGAGTTGGGATGTTTAGGCTACATAAGTCACATGGTTATACTCACTTCTTTAAAACTTATTTATTATGTGTTTTTCTTTAGGAGATATCTGTGAGATTTAAATAAAATTAAATTTATTTCTATAGAATGATTTAAACTACAAAATTTAAAGTTTGAATACGATTGGTATTATAAAGTAAATTAAAATTAACAAAGTTTAACATATTATGTATAGCAATATATATATATATATATATATATATATATGTATAGAGAGAGAGAGAGAGAGAGAGAGAGAGAGAGAGAGAGAGAGAGAGAGAGAGAGAGAGAGAGAGAGAGAGAGAGAGAGAGAGAGGAATTGCAATCGACTACTATAAATAAACAATAAAAAAACATATTTACTTTAGTTTACATTTAGCGCAGCATACTACTTTACCAAATACACTACATTCTAAATCTTAAATATACTACATAAAGTTAAATTTATTTAAAATACACAACTTTTTATATTAATACTATTTGGAAATAAAACCTTTTTTTTGACTCAAATCCCTGAAAGAGTAGGAAGCTTTATAGTTTACTTCAACAATTGAGTTTTACAACAATCTAATTAAAGACAGGATGTGTATGGATAAAATACTTCCGTTTTTATAGTTTGTTATTAGACCATGTAAACGATATTTAAAAATATTATAAATTATAGACGTTACATCATTTGCGGAAAACGCTGACTTCTCATCGTCCTGTGCAATGGCAGTACTTTTTGGGATTTTTGGGAAAAAATATCATCAAACTCTATATGAATTACATTTTTTATAGTATATAATCTAGTACCAAATAATTCGATTGTTTACAGGCAAGAAATCAGAAATAAACTAATGTGGTTAAAGCAGTTTACCCAGAGCGAATTTTTAAGTTTCATCGATATAAGAAAAACCGGGATATAATTATACTTTGTATACAGTTTTACAATTTTACACACGTATATCACCCCACGCACTAGTGATTAAGATCAGATACCGGAAAAAACTCTTGTAATATTGTCATTAAAGTACATTATATTCAAAATTTATGAACTGTAAATCTTTCATTGCATTTCATATGAGTATATAATATTGACATACAATTTTGCATTTATATTTTAGGGTCTAGAATTAGATGTGAGATACGACCTAATTCTTCTTACTTTTCCTGTAAAAGGAAAATCGCATATTCATTCATTTAAAATGAGAGCTACTAATTTGTAATAGATACATGATGCTACTTTAAATATGTCACTCCACCTTAATTTTGGAAATATCATTACATTTTTATATATATTTCAGTCATGTATCTGAGAATCAAGATTGGTCGAGTACTGTAAATACAAAATATCTCAAAGCTTTGTCTTAGTGGAAGTGGTTTCTCTATAAAAAGAGAGAATACATTGGGTGAAAGCCTTTACGTCCTTTATACAGGTCAAAGGCCTCTTTGAGCACGAATTCGACTGTATAATAGCTCATTATTTTAAACTTCGCTAGTATGTTTAAAGTTATACTGATCAATACCTTATCTATATTTGATATGAATCATAGTTTATCTTTTTACATTCAAACAATAAAAGTTTGTCTGCCGTAATTTGCATGATAAAAATACAACTATAAATAGTTCAAGTACAGGTGAGTAATTAATGTCTACTATCTAAGTATGGAAAGTTAATTAACCCAGTGCAACAATTACACTATTATTAGGGTAGTGGTGGAAAAATTGCAACCCGGTTATGAAAATAGTTGTAGTATTAGTTTTATCAGTGCCATACAAGATTTAATAATAACAAACAAATTACAAATTAATGTTAGAGATGTAGCCTCTAAAAGTGTTTTATAATAATAACATAATACTGTATTAATAAACTTTTATCACTTTTAAACATTTATTTTACGTACGATGTACATAGCCCAAAATAATGGATATAAACCAAGCAAGATTGATATATTATTGAAGAATTACAAAAAGACTACCTTGGTAAACATTATCACAAAATTAACAAATCATTTTATAAACAAGGATATCAATTGGCATTCAAAACATCGAACAACCTTGGACTTTTAATCAAAAACAAAAGCAATTCAACAAACCAAAATCAAAATTCAAAATTCAACAATAGTGGAGTATACAAATTAAATTGCAACGATTGTCAATCCCACTATATTGGACAAACCAGCCGATCATTCAAAATTAGATTTAATGAACACATAAAAGCATTGAAAACATCATCAAATTCAAAATACGCAGACCATTTAAACAACACCGGCCATACATACACTAACATCGAAAAAAATCTTGAAATTTTACACACAAGCAAAAAAAGTCGCTTATTATCTACTTTAGAACATTTTGAAATTTACAAAAGTGCCAAAAATTAATCATAATATATTATTAAATGACAAAGATTTTCTAACAAAAAATTTATTATTCGATAGACTTTTAAACAATATACAATGAATGATCTCACATAAAATTAAATACAACAAATTTAGCCACCAAGGTAGTAAAAAACACATGACAAATTAATTTTAATTATTTATTTTAACTTAACCTTATTTGTACCTGAAGATGGAATCAATGATTCCGAAATGTACATCGTACGTAAAATAAATGTTTAAAAGTGATAAAAGTTTATTAATACAGTATTATGTTATTATTACAAATTAATATTTGAATATATATAATCTTCACCTACACAACAAATTTTTGAAACAATAGATGTTTATTTAATAAATTATCAAAATATCATTTTATATCCACTACGGAATTATATATTATGGGATTAAATGTACTGTAATGTTGACCACTTGAGTTAGATTCATCAAAGCTAAAACTTTAAATAAATCTACGCAGGTCATTTTAGTTACAAATATACTAATAAGCAATAACAAGAAATATGTAATAGTGTCCCTGGATATTGTACCTAAAGAATAATAATTTATGATATGCATGATATTGTAAGATAAGTAATAATACTTGTTTCTCTCTATATTATGTATCGGTATGGGTCAGATAAAAAGAATCGGATTAATGTTAGTAAAGTAATGTACACAAGCACGTGAAAGTGAAAACCAAAATAAAAAGAAAAAATTTGTGAAAAAAAAGTTGAAAAAAAGGTGAAACAAACACAGCAGTATACATATACATGTATATGTTTTGTTTTAATTTCCATAGAAATAACACGTTACAGGTATTTTAATTTTTTCAATAAACTAATAAGTGTTTTAAAAGACGTTGAACTTACACCACGTTAGTTTGGAGAAGAACGATCAGAAACAAGTGCGATATCCAAAAGCTTGATAAGGACCAGGACTCTTTTCTTAGTTCAATTGAATATTTAAAGTCGTTCGACACGCAAGACGTGGAAAATTAATTACACCAGTAGTAAATTGGTGAAGAGCAGGATCAAGACAAGGACTCATGGATGAGTTACTTTAATTATTTACAATTAAAAGTTTTGTCTCAAAATCTTCTTACACAAAGTAGTAGTTTAAATCGTAGTTTTGGGGATTATTAATCATAGATAAAAAGGTAAAACAGTTTATATTTACTTATGACGCGTTTACAATCAACAAGAATTTTACAATGAGGAAGAATATTGAACTAATCGTATATTTCGGGAGCCAAAAAAAAGAACATGATATTTATGGTTTTAAACCTTTTCAGTACTCTAAGTGTATAGAAAGAATCAGTTTACATTCATTTTACGTATATTGTCCAAATGATATGATATCCTTTCATACATATCTGATAAAAAGTGCAAAATTACTTGTAAAATTATTTACTTAAATATGTCTTAGAGATATCAATCAAGCATTTTAAAGTGGTGCAATACTGGAAATAATTAGAAATTAATTAATGCAGGTCGACTTAGGAATAAAGTTCATAACTCAACATGATTTTTTACAATGAGGATGATTATTGAGCAACAAACAATTTTCGTATATTTATTGAGCTAAAAAGAGAGCATGAGATTTATGGCAAAGGTTTTAATCCTTGAACTAATCGTATATTTCGGGAGCTAAAAAAGAACATGATAATTATGGTTTTAAACCTTTTCAGTACTCTAAGTGTATAGAAAGAATCAGTTTACATTCTCTTTCCATATAATGTCCAAATGATATTTTATCTCTTAATATATATCTGATAAAAATTGTAAGGATTACTTGGAAAATTATGTACTTAAATATGTCTTAGATATATCACTAAGGAATTTTATAATGGTGCAATATTGAAATTAATTTGAAATTAGTCAATGCTTGTCGATTTATGAATAAAGTTAATAACTTGATTACATTTAATTGTTTACACTAAATAAAATATAAAGAAATTATACGTATTTGATGAGATATATGGTCTTTCATTGTTGATTTAGCCAAATAGTAATTGAAATTATCACCAGAGCTCTGTAGTAAACCTTTACAGGCATTCCGAATGAAATTAAACTTCACCTAATCGTTTATATAGGTGTACAAACAATTTAAGAGAGAGAAAGAGAGAGAGAGAGAGAGAGAGAGAGAGAGAGAGAGAGAGAGAGAGAGAGAGAGAGATTATGTTGTTTGTGTGGCGTGACGTGAGTGTATATGTGTGTGAGAGGTACGAAGTCTCCTAATAAACTGTGTTCTATAATATTGTTTTCTTGGGGGTAGATTAAGATCATATTTTCTTACTCTTTACAAATCATTCATCATTACACAATCATTTCTGTTATTATTATTTGTAATTGCTTTTTCTTTTTTCTTATATTACTAGTATATATATATATATATATATATATATATATATATATATATATATATATATATACAGGGTGATTCATGAAGTTCTCCCCCCACTTCTACAGCACATTGTACTAGTAAAAATAATGAAAAAATGTTATATAAACATAGGTCCGAAAACGCTTCGTTAGCGAGTTACAGCTAGCGAAAGATTTCGCCTGAATTCCTGGGTAAAGAGTAAAAAAAAGGCATACTGAACTTTTGGAAATGTTTAATTAAGTAAGAAATATCATGTATTCTTATGTATTTTTACCTGATAAAGGTAATAAAATAGGTTTCAGAACTGTACCTGTAGTAGTTTTTGAGGGATTCAGGGTTAAATGCAAAAAATTGGGGCACGAAACAATGTTTTTTTAAGTTTGATGTACAATAACTTTGTTAAATTGGTAATAAATACATAAAATCAACAAACATTAATTGTAGAGAATTTAATTATGAGAAAATTGATATAATCAAAGTCTAAAATAAAACAGAAATAAGTACCAAAAAATCGATTTTATTCAGTATAATACATTACTAGCTGTAAAGAAATACCGTACGGTATTTAGTTAAAATAAAACAAAAACAAAATGTTTGTTCCTTAATGATGAGATAAATTGAGAAAACAAAATTAACTGTTAAATAAATTAGTTTGTAAATAAAAATATCATGTTTTATTACGTTGTATTTTATTTTAATACAAATTTACATCAAATGTTCGAAAATAAATGAAGCAAACATTTTTCCATTATTGTTTACTAATCATCGAAATGCAGTTTTTTGTTTTATTAATTTCTAAGTGGGTAACGCACGAATAACAGCTGATCAACAGTGGTATTCTGTACTGTTACGTTAGAACTGTGTATTAGTGGTGTTTTGCAACCTACAGCAGGAGATCGGGTTCTGTGAATCGTGTTATTAAATGCAATTTTTCTGTGAGTTATAATTCGATTGTTTATTCAGCGAAAAAATGCCTTACTTACTTACATCAGAGGAATACGCTGATATGGTTTTTATTTTGGGTTACTGTAATGGTAATGCTAGAGCTGCTGTAGAAGAATATGAACTACGTTACCCTAATAGGAGGATTACAGATACCAAAACAATTTCAGGAACTTTTCGTACTCTTCGGGAAATAGGATCACTACCAAGTACTAGAACCAATTATGAACGAGCTGTCCAACTTGATGATGATATTGTTATTAATGCTGTTCATCGCAGTCCAGGTGTAAGTACACGACGTATTTCTAGGCGGATAGGAGTTTCGCAGTCAACGGTGTGGAGGTCACTTAATCGAATCAAATTTTATCCGTTTCATAAACAAAAGGTTCAACATCTACAGCTAGGGGATGGTCCGCTTCGCTTGGAGTTTTGCAACTTTTTTAATATTAATAATCAACTCTACAAGCGTATTTTGTTTACGGATGAGGCACAATTCACTCGGGATGGTGTCAATAACTTGCACAATGAACACTCATGGGCAGAAGAAAATCCACATGAGGTAGTGGAACAGAACTTTCAACACCAATTTAGCGTCAATGTCTGGTGTGGCCTTTTGCACAATCGGGTGATTGGACCTTTCATATTACCTGGACGCCTAAATGCTCAGTTCTATTTGCATTTCCTTAAAGAAGAGTTGCCGCAGCTGTTAGAGAATGTTCCTTTACATCTCAGACAAAATTTGTACTTCCAGCATGACGGAGCACCTCCCCACTTTGCACGTGCCGTTTCTGCTTACTTAAATCATCAATTTCCTGGACACTGGATTGGTCGTGGAGGGCCTCACCCTTGGCCACCAAGATCACCAGATCTATCTCCATTGGATTATTGCATCTGGGGATGGATGAAAGACATTGTATACAAGACAAAAGTGAATTCTCGTGATGAATTAATTGCCCGTATTATGGATTCGGCTGTGCAGATACAGGGAAGTCCTGAAAAATTAAGAAACGCAACAAAAGCAATACACAAACGTGCTGCAAAATGTATTGATAATGATGGCCTCATTTTCGAACATCTATTATAAAAAGGTGCGTACGGTTGGCCCAACCTGATTAATTTTGCTTAAAACTAGTAATGTATTATACTGAATAAAATCGATTTTTTGGTACTTATTTCTGTTTTATTTTACACTTTGATTATATCAATTTTCTCAGAATTAAATTCTCTACAATTAATGTTTGTTTATTTTATGTATTTATTACCAATTTAACAAAGTTATTGTACATCAAACTTAAAAAAAACATTGTTTCGTGCCCCAATTTTTTGCATTTAACCCTGAATCCCTCAAAAACTACTACAGGTACAGTTCTGAAACCTATTTTATTAGCTTTATCAGGTAAAAATACATAAGAATCCACGATATTTCTTACTTAATTAACCTTTCCAAAAGTTCAGTATGGCTTTATTTTACTCTTTACCCAGGAATTCAGGCGAAATCTTTCGCTAGCTGTAACTCACTAACGAAGCGTTTTCGGACCTATGTTTATATAACATTTTTTCATTATTTTTACTATTACAATGTGCTGTAGAAGTGGGGGGAGAACTTCATGAATCACCCTGTTAATATATATATATATATATATATATATATATATATATACATTACATTATTAAATATTTATAATAAACATTTTCTGTACTTATACTTATACTATTAATTAATATAATACTCATGCTGTTGATCGCAGCACGATCTCCACACACAGGCAACGCACATGTGGAGATCAATTCTTGTTTTTGTGCAAATTTTGAGATCTGGTTTCTACGACGAAATATATATTAAATCATTTCATTTTAAGGAAGTATCCAATCAGGTTATTTCGTAATTGTCGAAAATTATCGTTATAATAAAACATTAGCGCTAGTATGTTGTGTAGAGAAAAAAAAACTCGTGATTTAGAGTTTTACTCTTTTCAGTAATACAATACAATTTTAATTCTATTTCATGCAGAAATATAAATTATTATACATAATATTATGGAACATATATTATAAAGTTATGACATGCTTTATTGAAGTTTCTAATTATTGTAAAAGAGTCGAACATTTTAAAGTTAATAACTGTGTATAATTGAATATTTTCACGTTTAAATATTAATTATTAGGCAAATGGGCAAAATAATAATGATGAAGCTTGTGACGATTTTGGGGTGCATTGGAATCTAAAAAACTAGGCTAAATTAGGAATGTATTTATTATGTTACTCTCGTAAATTATATAATTAAATTATTTATTGTGGACTGAACGAAATTAAATTATATCTATGGAAACAAGAAAAGAAAGGTTCAATATTAATGTTTTGTATTTTTCAGTATTATATTCAAAAGTCACTCTAATAATAATTGCAGCACCTCGGAAAAACACCAAACAAGGAACACGATGGAAGGTTCAGAGAGAGGATCAGGACCAGGACCTACAGTGAGTTTTTTATAGATCATAGTTTCTGATGTTACTATCTCTTGTTATACAAAAAACGTAGTTTGCATCTTATTTTCATAGACAATTAATCACAAAATATATTACTACAACAGTGCATGAGTAAATGGTCAGGAATAAATAATATTAAAATATAATAAAATGATTAAAAAACAAACAGATATTTAATGATTGTTGATTTGTTCGTGATTTTTATATCTTGCATTAGGATGATTACTATATGAAATAAATCCCACTGGTACGTTCTCTGTAAAGCAATGGTCCGTTTTCTATTAATTCTGCGTTTTGGGTAGTTTTATATATTTCTGTACCCAAAACGAATATTTCTAATCGACTTTATGTTTTCTTCTAAAGATATTGAATTAAGTTATGAATTTTGGACCTGGTTCACACAGTTGATACGAACATATAATTGCTTAAGAAAACAATTTTCTTACCTATGACTAACAGCCATTATTCCGGTATTTTGTAGGTTGCTAAATATTAAGAGTGAGTTCAAAGTTGTGTATATAAACTGAGTATTATTTAAAAAAAAATCAAATGCAAAATCACAATATTAATTATAGCATAGTAATGCAAAAGGTGTACTTGCACATCTAGTCGGCACGTGCTGAAGGAAGAATTACCAGAATGTGCATCATAAACACCTTCTACCGTAGCTGAGTAATTCTGTATCAGCTTATCAACTCAAGGGCCTGAGTTCGAGTGCTTGTTCGCGTAAGTTGTATTGGCAAACTAACAATAATCTTCACCTAGTCTGAATTATAATCATTCATAAAAAAATTATTCTTTAGTATTTGAATTTAAATAGGAGTATCAATAAAACTTAGAAATCGCTGCCGAATTTTACTTTTGTTAGATTTCTTCAATATCTTTCTAGTTCAATAATTATAACGTTTAAGATACTTGAATTTTTAGGTATCTATGGCTTAAATTAATAGATTTAAGACCTGTTCCGTTTAAGCTGAAGGCTAATAAGATTATTGCTTGAAGGCTACAACAACTCAATATGTATGTTACGACGTCTCTCTTAAACTAAATGGAATTTTGTATCAAAACTATCAGAAATTTACAGCATTTTTAATCATGTATATTTAGAAAGCGTAAAATAAATTGTGTTCCTATGATCTTGTTTTTTCAAAGAAGCTGTTGTTTAATTTATGTGAAGGTGTTTACTCATTTCCTCTGAAAAATTATAAAGGAGTCATTTAATGTATCTGCTAGATCTAATACAGTAATATTATGTATACATTTACTTTACCCAGAGGGTTCACTTCTAGCCGGTTTGTACCTTCCGGTTGAACCCACACTGGGTACAGGAAAACCAATCTGGGCAACATTATAGATGTCCAGGAGCGGCACACTACTAACTGCAAATTTCTAAATTCTGGGGCGCTAGGATAATTAGATAGGTCTGGTCTACTGCAGGAGATGACTTTTGGAGTATGTAGTGTTCATTCCCAAAGAGTCAATGGTTCTTGTCAGCCAAGACATAAGTGTGTGCCACCCCTTATCTTCTTTGATTTGAGAGGCTGGCTCATAGCTGGCTTTCCCTTCTTACGCCCACACCTCTAGGGGCTAGATAAATTTCACCAAATTTAGTCACTTGAATGGTGAGGCACTTATGAAATTCAGGATTTTTTCAAGGTCGGGAATTCATTATAAAGTTCGAAAGAAGACGTGTTTTATTTAAATAGGCTTCTCGGCCTAATTATGTATGCCTGTATATCTTCTTAAGCGAGACACCTCGGCAAATTATTTTTTAAACCAGAGCCAGAATCTTTTTACACCAGACATTCCAGTTTCTGGAATTCTAGGTTTGTAGAAGCCCCATACAAGTATCATCTCATTAACACGTAATAATAAAAATGAGCAAACTCATAGTTGTTAAATGTTTGGCGACAACAGTAGTTACAACACCTTCTTCATTATATAAATAGCCGTACCTTTACATATTTTTAACTTGCATAAAAGTGAAAACTATAAATACTTAGCCCAAATGTGAGTTAGCTTACAAACATTTTTTAGATGATACACTTATTAAGGTCATAACATCCGTATAAACATAAAGTAAATATATTTTTTATTCTTCTGAGATGGATGGAAAGTTATTTGCTCTATGAAAGTTTAACCTGAATTATGTTCGCTGTACTATAAATTTATAAGTTTCAGAAACCTTATATACAGTTTATAAAAAAATATTGGAAATTATGTGTTAAATGTTTATAATATTTTATAGTTGTTTTTATGTATTCTGTGGTAATAATTAGTATTTAGTTTGTATTAAGTGCATGTTTTAGAATAAGGGTGCATGGAATAGACACAAAAAAAAATGCTATTGCAGTTCCAGACTTATGCGTGTCAACGCTTTGGCATGTTATTTTTGTTTACTTTATCCTAGATTGTAGTTTTGAATTGATTTTGTCATTTTTTTAAGAGATCAGATTGTAGATTGAATGTATGTAGATTGGTTTTATTGTATCACTGAACGATGGAATATGTCCGGAATAATCCTGTTTCCTACAAAAATGTTACCAGTAATTCGTGAAGTAACGTTAGGAATAACTCTTGGGGGACATTTAAAAGTACATTGTATGGCAGACTACTTGAATCTGATAGTATGTTATGTAGGTTTTGTAGATATAGCTGTATAGTAAAATGTCATGTCAAACGTGCCTGCGGGTTGGATTTCGAAACAAGCATGATATAAATATGTTTATTGATGTATTTGTAACTAGAGAATGTACGACTTGTTTGTACGGGAATTTTGTTCCATTCCGGTAAGAGTCGTGGCATAAAAAATACAAGTCTGCACGATTCAAGATTAAAAGAAAAGAAGGAAAACATTTGAAACTTACTCAACAGTACAATATATAAAATTATGTATATCCATAGAAACGAAATATACAGCATTTTGTTCCGTAATTTTTCTATAGCTCAGTTTATGATGAAAATCGTTCTATTTCAAGTACGGCCGGGAAAATCCTCTAGGATACATTATGGCCAGGACCAGGACCAGAACTTACAGATGAGTTACTTTTAATATTTTCTTAGAATTCACAGCATCTGCTTTTCTATCTCTCAATAACAAAGCAGTTTTCACACCCTATTTTTAGTGACAGAACACCGGAATAGTTAGTGACAACACTAGTACTAAATAGCAACATTAAAATACGTGTTAATTATTTCGTTGATTTGATTTCTTGACTTATTAAGGTTGTCATAGCTTTGTTTAAACACTGCAAATGTTGTGTTTTAGGCTAGTTAAAATCCGCTCTGTACACATAGAATACAGAGAGAATCGTTTTGTAATATAAGATAAAGAAGATTTTGACGTATGGTAAAATTGTACCTGTTTTTAAATATTTGATTAAAAAACAAATACTTATATAAGAGAAATATTTTCTTACTAACGTCAAACCGCCTTCTTTCTGACGTATTTTCATGGAATAAATATTGAAATTTAAGTAAAATAAGTGTATGCTAGCTGAATAATAATATCAGTGATCGACTATATCATATTACACTGTTTAAATTACATTTTAAAATCAGTATAGGGTAGTTTTGAAAAGAAAAAATATTCTATGACTTTTATCTTTATGAAGTAGTTACTGAATCGTACACTAGAACTCTCTCCTGTCGAGAGTTTAATCACTCACTCTCTTTTTGGACACCATTAAAAATTCATAGATTAAAAACTTACGCATTAAATAGTTTTAAATATCATTTTCGGAACAGTATTACAATCCCTGCACCTTCTCATATATTGGGCACACGCTGATGAAATATTACTAGAATGTGCCTGGTAGACATATTCCACTGTCTTGGTAGTATGTGTTTACCGACTCGGCTATACCACGTAAAGGGTCAGAGTTTGAGTACCGAATCGGACGCGCTGTTCACTTACATTAATCTTAATATACACGGGTGCTAATTATGAATGAAAATGTCAATAATAATATTTTCATATTTTAATTAAATGCTGATATAACTTCAATAGTATACCGTATTGTAGAACACTCAATTTAAATATTCCAAATAAAATAACTTAATGAAAGTGGTTTCTAAATAAAAAGAGAGAATGCATTTGCTGAAAGACTTTAAGTCGTGTGCAGATATGGTCAGAGGCCTCTTTAAGCACAAAATCAAGAATATAACAGCTTATTTTTTCACTTCTCTAATATGTTTATAGTGATACAATACCTTCTATATTTGAATATGAAACATAGTTTCTTGACGTACCTTACGCAGTAAAATTAAAATTAAAATTCCTTAAACTACAACAGAGTAATCAAAGTCAACTATGCAATAAAATAGGAAAGTCAATTAATCTAGTGTGAATACCCTATTAGTGTTAGGGTAGTGGTTTGAACATTGCGGAATGGTTATAAAATAGTTATAGCTTTCATTTTATTAGTCGTAAACAGGATTCAATAATTGCAAACAAATAAAAATAAATTATTTGAAAAATCAATAAAAGGTATTTAATCTTTAATTTTACGACAAGTTTTCAAATAATTCTTATAAGTTATAAAAATAGTATTTGTCTTCCTCTAAGGAATTACATAATTGCAGTTTAAATGGACACTGGATAGTGAAACAGTTTTTATTTAGTTATAACGCGTTTGCAATTAACAGGGTTTATACAATGAGGAAGATTAGCTTGTTCAACAAATAAATTTCGTATATTTTTTGAGCTAGAAAAACTTGAGATTTAAGTTTTTAAATCCTCTCAGTACTCTTAGTGTGCAGAAATAATCAGTTCACAATCATTTTCAACATATCGTCAAGTTATATACTATTTATTCATATACATCTAATAAAAAGTGTAAAGATAATTTGAAGGATTATTTTTGTTTATTATGTGAGATGAAAAAACATGAGATTTTTGTTTTTAAATCCTTTCAGTACAATGAGTGTACAGAAAGAATCAGTTTACAATCAATTTCGACACATCGACCAAGCTATATAATATCTTTTATACATATCTCATAAATAGTGTAAAGATTACTTGGAGAATTATTTACTTAAATATGTCTTAGAGATATCACGCGGGTATTTAATAACGGTACAATTTTGAACATGATTTAAATAAGCGAATGCTAATTGACTTGGGAATAAAATTAATATCTTAATAACATTTAATTGTTTACACTCAATAAAATAATAACTATATTATACAAATTTAAATAGAAATATGGTCTGTAATTGTTGATTTAACCAATTAGTTTCTAAAACCATCACCAGAGCTCTGAAGTTAACTTTCAAAGACATTCAGAATTAAATTTATATTCTTTTTTTGTTTCCTGTCATAGTAAAAACAATTATTTTTTCATTTTGTAACATATCTTTAGTTATTAAACATTTAGTTTCGGAAACAGTACAGTTTTAATAAAATTATTTATCTTTAAAAAACTTGTTTTAAAAAAAAAATATTAAACGTAACCGGGAGTAACTTTGTTCCTATTAGTTTAAGAGTAAATCAGAAAATAATTAGTTTATTAAAAAATGTTAATCGGAACTGAAATACTCTATATATTATTATTTATGTTAAGAATTACTTAATGTCAGATTACTACGTACAATGCTGCTAAATTACTTAACAAACAGCATGTATTACTAAGTCTCTGATAGAGATGTTGACGCTAAACTTCTAGTCGAAACGTTGAGAGCTTCTTTGGGCCTAACAGGTTGCAGGAACAAAATTAAATATCTACCAATGACATCATGGAAACATAGAAATATTTTAATATCAATTGGGAGATTTATCTTTTAAGTTAAGAACTTTATTAACTATACAAGAGTTGGAAATGGTTTTTTGTTAGGTTTTAAAAGCTTAACCGTGTTAAGATCAACAATCTTTTATGTGTCACTATCTTTTTTTTTAAAACCGTTTACGAAAATAATAAATTATAAATTTGATTATTTTTGTAAACGTAATATTATTTTACAGAACCTAATTTGGATAATTATGTATTCCTGAGAATATGGAATTAAAAATATTTAAAATTTAAAGATAACTTCACAAAGAAACTCAACCCGGTTTGTGTACATTTTATTGTATACTATTACAACTCGCTCCAGGCCTCATAGAGGGATTTGGTGATTAGTTAAATTTGGAAATGATGTTTTCAATTTTTGTGTTCAGTTTTATCCTTTTGGTTAAATTCGGAAATGAAGTTTCCAAATGTCATGTCGTGTCGCGTATTGTAGAATAATTAGAAATAGTAAAAGATGTCTTGTCGTACAGTTTCATTGGATGTTGCATCCAAACACTAATAACGTAGGACATTTATCAGAGACGTGGAAAAAAAACTTATTAGAATCTTTATAGTTAAGTTATATTTACCCGTTTGTGCCTCTACAATTTATGTGTTAGGGTAATCATACAACAAAAGTTTAGCGTTATTAGTAGTCGTGACGTCAGCAATATAAGGGACAGCTAAAACGTAAGCAGCAGTTTCAGTAAAATATTATTTTATATCCATGGAAACAAAATAGCATTTATTATTTATGTTTTAAAATAAGTATAAAGTTTTATGTCGCTGCATTGTTCAAATTTCCTTCAAATCACAGCTAGTCGTGGAAGTAGCACCAGGAACACGATGATTGACCAGAAGCAAGACGAGGACCAGGACTTACAAAGATGAGTTACTTTAATTCAATTTTAATCATAGTTTTTACTCGCTATTTCTCGTTATACAAAACAGTTTACATCCTAGTTTTAGCGTTTATTTACAGCACAAAACGCCACAATAGTTCATATGTAGCGCTAACATAAGTACATTTAAATATAGTTAATACACTGTAATTGTAAGTTTTGTGTAAAAACTACTAATTCGTGTTTGGTGCTATGTATAATCCTCTTAATACCCAAAGAGTACAGGGAGAATCAGTTTACAATATTTCGTACTGAATGGACACCAATAGATATTTGAAGTTTTCGCGTAATAAAAAAAAATGTATATATTGTTATAAGAGGCATTTTCTAATTTGTATTTTACAACAATCTTTCTAGCGTTGCTAGTAAGCAAAAAATTCGTAATCAGTTCACATTACTTGTTGATGTTTATTTTTAAGATATAAAAAATTATTATTTTTGGTTTGATTGATATATTTCAAAAATTAAAAACAATACCAAAATCAGTTGTGACCTAAATTTGTTCTAGAAGATATAATTCATTCTATTAGTTACAGAAGTCTATTAGTTTCACAATACAAGAGTTAGTTTTCAAAATACGATCTTGATAGAGAGGGAAAAGTTGACGAATTAAGAAAACGATACGTAGCATATTTACGGTCGGATAAATTAACGACTTCTGAACGTGAGGTCGAGAACAAAAATAACAGGATGGACTATGCGGGCGCATTAGGAGGCAATTCCGTATCTCACACCCACAGGGTACTGAGCAGCAATGAGCAAAACGAAAGCATGGCTCTTCGTGAAATTCTTGAACTCCCTCCTAACGCTGACAGCAGAACTCTAAGGGAAATAATTTTATCGTTAAAAACCACTAGAGAATCCCAGCCTTCAGCTAATGGCACGATGGAAACTCAGCTCACAAACGTAGTACATAGCCACCAATCGACGTTACCGGACTATTCACTTCCGACGTACACACAAACGAATCCGGTCGGAATACAAAAACGATCAGGTTGTTTCGATCTGCAGAGTTACTCGCCTAACTTATGCAACCTAGTAAGGAAATGGAATCTTCGTTTTGACGGAGTGAAAGGACCGATCTCGTTCCTAGAGAGATTGGATGAACTACTTGACGCGTACAGCATTGAACGAAACGACATCCTTATAGCCTTGCCAGAGATTTTCCAAAATGTCGTGGCTTTAATGACATTAATGCGCAGAAGAGGTTCGTTAACACTAGACGATAAACTCAATATTTTATATTCAAACATGCGTCCCGAGTATAAACTTACGATGAAACGACAAGAATGTATGACCATATCTGATATGATCCACCAGGCCGGACAGTATGAAGAATAGTTGAGAGCCCGAAACACTTACCGGCCTCCTCCACTGCCATCACTCGCCCTAGTGCCAGAGACGGCATACTGTGCAAAGAAGAAGTTTGATAAATCTCACGAAGCGTCTGCGGTTAGCGAGAACGGCGTTACAAAGACAAAACCCGCTCAAGAAGAAAACGAGATGAGTTGCACCATTCATGGCGAGGCGAACCATAGGCAAAGATGGACGACAGAAACCAAAACTGTCAAACCTAACGTTCAAAAAGATAAACGTGAGCTTAACGTAAGGTTCCAAAACCCCAGTTATCACAGTGAGGCGTATACGTCACGTTAGCATATGTTGGAACTGCGAAACAAGGGGGGCATTTTTTCTAGAATGCCAGAGGCCCAAGACCTTAAGGTTTTTTTATTGTAAGCGACAAGGTATAGCAACTACCGCTTGAAATTTCCGGACGGGAAACGGTCAGTGGACTCAGCCGAGAAGGGGTCACCACTGGAGTCCCAATCGAAGAAATTAAAAACGACCCCAGAAGACGTGCAGAGTTGGCTTCGCACAATAGCTAATTTTTCTGGATCTGTACACAGTAGCAGAAACATGGGCAGCAGACCACACATCGAAATAGAAATCTATGGTAGCATATTTTCTGCTCTAATAGCTACTGGGGCAACAATTTGAATAGTGGGAAAGAGACTAGCTGAGCATTTGAGAAGCAACGGAAATGTACCATTTAAACGCCAGATGAAAATCCGGATGGATCACAGTCATTGTTAGAAGAATATTATACGTTCGAAGACTTGATTTCATATAGAGATACGACGCATACGTTCGAGGCACTTTGCGTGCCATCACTTACTTCGGACCTGATAGTTGGTGTCGATTCGATTGAATCGTTGGGGTTGCTGACATATGATTTCCCTCCCGAGACGCGACATGAACGTAATATCTTCTTAAAGAAGAATGATGTAGGGGATGTTAGAGGATTGAATCAGTTATCAGAGGATGAACAAGAGATCTTAAAAAAATTTCTAAGAGAGGAGTTGCATAAAATCGATGATGTTAGGGGTAAAACAACACTAGTGGAACACAAGATTCGCCTGATCGATAATACACCTATTAAACAAAGGTACTATACGAGAAATCCGGCAACGCAAGCTGTACTAGAAAAAAGAGTTATAGCGTATGATCGAAGCTGAAGTGATCGAACACGTGGAGCTCACCGATTGTACTTACCAAAAAACCATCTGGTGCATACAGAGTATGTATCGATTTTCTGCGCCTAAATGCAGTCACGGTGAAGGATGCTTACCCCTTGCCACAAAGCAACCCCATTCTAGAAAAACTCAAGGAAGCCCGCTATTGGCAGGTCCCTTTGTCAGAGGAAAGTCGGCCGCTGACAGCATTCACTGTACCTGGAAAAGGATTGTTCCAATTTCGTGCCATGCCATTTGGTCTGAATTCGGCTGGGGCTACCTTCCAGCGCCTCTTGGACACCGTTATAGGACCAGAATTGGAACCTAAAGTGTTTGCCTAACTGGATGACCTGGTCATCGTGAGCCCTTACTTTGAGGCTCATTTGGAGCTTCTTCAAGACGTTTTTTCAACGGCTAACAAGAGCAGATCTGAAACTTAACCCTGCCAAATGTCACTTCTGCAAAACCGAACTGAAGTATTTGGGTCATGTGGTGAACGACAGGGGCATTAAGACAGATCCAGAGAAAGTTCGAGCCATTGTGGAATTTCCTAGGCCATCCAATTTGAAAACTCTAAGAGGTTTCCTTGGTATGGCCTCTTCGTATCGGAGGTTTGTTGCCTCACGAGAATGTTGAAGAAAGATACTAGATGGCAATGGACGGAAAAAACAGGTGACTACATTCAAGACTCTTAAGGAAAAATTAACGACTACGCCTATCCTAGCCTGTCCTGATTTTGGAAAAACGTTTGTTTTAAGAGTGGACGCCTCGGGCGATGGCCTAGGAGCATCGTTAATACAAACACAGAACGGAAAAGAAGTTGTGATTGCGTACGGTAGCAGATTGTTGACGGGCAATGAACGCAAATTCTCAGTCACAGAAAAGGAATGTTTAGCGTTAGTCTGGGCCATAAAAAAATTTCGCCCATAACTAGAGGGATATCACTTTATCGCAGAATCGGACCATCAGGCTTTGAGATGGTTACAAAAGTTAGAGACTCCTTCTGGTCGGCTGGCCCGCTGGGTGTTAGAACTTTAGCAACACGATATGGAGATACGATACCGAAAAGGAGCCCTAAACAAAGTGGCTGACGCTCTGTCTCGGAACCCGGTATATGAGCGACAAATTGAACATATAGGATCGTTTACGGCTGAAAATTGATCAGTTCAGAAAAGAAGGCAGGTAAACAGAAGACCACGTCAGGAGGAAATTACGGATGAATCCAATGATGTAGGGATGGTTGATAGGAACCAATGATATAAAAGGCTATACAAGATGGCCACAAAGGGTGACTCAAATCTAATTATAAAAGATGGGAACATCTCGATAGATTTTACTACTATTCGACGATTCGAATAGTAGTAAAATGAAATAACGGACGCAGACAAGCCCACTGGAAAATGTGTGTTCGCGAAGAAGACCGTCCGAAAGTACTGCAAGAAAATTACGATAAAGAAACTGCAGGTCATTTGTGTGTTAGAAAAACCGCCCAGTGTTATTACTAGCCAGGTTGGTTTCGTGATGTAAAGGCATACGTAAAAAAATTTCTGATATGTCAACGATATAAAGTTGAACAAACGAAGCCCGCCGGGAAGATGTATTTTCGTAAGCCACGAGGTCCGTAGTGCACGGTTACCGCAGATATAGTGGGCCCTTTACCACGATCGAAGAGTGGAAATCGGTTTATACTAGTATGTCAAGATTACTACAGCAAGTGGTTAGACCTTAGTCCACTTAGATCGGCCACGGCAGCTAATGTGATAAAGAATTTCAAAGAGATGATTTTGTTCAGATGCGGTGCACCCAGCGTTTTAATAACCGATAATTGGTCACAATTTGTTTCTAAATTTTTCAGGATCTTTGTAGGGACTGGAACGTCGACTGTCAACTGACGGCCCCTTATAGTCCTCAGAGCAATCCAGTAGAGCGTTCTAATCGCGTCATCAAAACCTTGATATCGCAATTCGTTGGTGAAGACCACCGATCGTGGGATGCTAAACTGAGTGAGTTTAGGTATGCATTAAACACAGCGCACCATGAATCGACAAACTTCACGCCAGCCATGCTTAACTTTGGACTCGAGTTGAGACTGCCTAAAGCAATATGTGGACCTGGATTTGATTACTCATGTGACCAGGAAATGACTACGCGAGAAGAATGACACGAGCAACTAATGGAAGAATTTAAAAAGATTTAACAAAGCTGTCATCGCAACTTTGCCCGTGCCTTCCAGAGGCACTCTCGATATTATGACCTCAGACGACGAGATCATAACCTCCGTGTTGGACAGTTGGTCTGGAAAAGACATCATACCTGTCTTCGGCTCCTGACGCGTATGCATCGAAGCTGGCGCACCGTTTTGTAGGCCCCTTTAAAGTAGTTACGTTTAAAGGCCCAAATATCGTCGAGTTAAAAGACCGTTTGACGAGCAAGACTCAAACGGCCCACGTAAAAGACTTGAAAAATTACACGGGGTCGGACTAAAGGGAGGAAATTAATAAATAATATCTATCGTTAGTAGCTCAGTGAAATCTAATGGTAGTTTGTTTTGGATGCATGAACGTAAGCTTGACGAGATGCTTTATTTGCAGGCTATATTAAAAATACTACACGAGATTTGTAGACAGCTTCCTGCTTGCGAACACCTGTCCCACGCTTCTGTAGCTACGTAGAATAACTCAGTGCACGCTACCATGGAGTATCTCCGGCCAATACTACAGCCGAGTTCTGGAGAATTGGATTGCCTATTCCCCGGCAAAGGATTAACGGAGACGTTATTAACGCGTACATGCGGTTGTTGGAAAGGAGGAGTATTTTTTACGCCACCGTACCTGTGACCTATTCTGTAGACACATATTTTATTGAGACCTGGGAAACAGGGGGCTACGATCGAGTGAAGAGCGCATTTAAGGGGATCAACCTCTTTTCTAGGGACCTGATTCTGTTCTCCTTACACCTAAGGGACTATGAGGGAGGTCACTGGGCACTTATAGCCGTGAAACCAAAACTCAACCTCATCAGGTCACTCGACTCGTTGGGACATCCCCGGACTAAAGAGATGCGAGTGATCCTCGAGTTTATGGAAAGGAATGCAGCAGAAAGGAAAGTACTATTTGACAGGGACGTTTGGATAATATGTAACACCCCAGACGAGTGCCCCAAACAACTGAACGCTACGGACTGTGGAGCGTTCGTATGCGCCTACGCTGAACTCTTGTCAGCGGGGGACACGCCGTCGGGGAAAACCGAAAAACCCCCTGAAAACGCGAAAAGACGTAGCTTGGGCGCTTAGGAGAGGGAAAATATCCCAGGAGGACTTCCGGGTCTACGGCGAGGCAGGAGACAGGATGTCAACCGAGAGGGTCGTCGCGGTAGCCGAGAAAGACGACGTTTTAATCAGAGAGCTAAGCGAGGCGATTGGAGATTTAGTTCCTGCGTCCCCGGAACACCCGCTAAGCAGAAGAGAGGAGGATGACGCAGGGAGAGGCATAGTTCTACCGATATAACGATGGAGGAGGCTGAACTTTGTTGTTGCGGGACTGTATAGTACTGATTAATAAAACAAACCCTTATTTCATGTCAGACTAGAGCACGCTGAGAACGTTCAATGACAAATGTGAGAGTAAAACTAAAATAAGTATTATTATTTTATGTACTACAAAAAGTACACTTGTACTAGTGTATTTTTCAAAGAATAATTTACGAATTAAAAGTTTTGAACGCTACCCTTCAAAAATATATAATCTAAACTATGCGGACGCATTAGGAGGCAATTCCGTATCTCACACCCACAGGGTACTGAGCAGCTACGAGCAAAACGAAAGCATGTCTCTTCGTGAAAATCTTATATAATTCTTAATTTGTATGGGAAAGCCTATGTCGGGCATCCTCACAAGTCATCGTCGCTACTGCTGGGCTCGTTGGCGTCCTGGGTTTAGCGGCGGGTGCTCACACTCGAATCTCCGGCGCGCTGCAATTTTCATCTTCCACCATCTCCCACGTCTCACTCGCTGTTATAGACAGCCAGGAAGACGTCTGCTCGTCCGTAGGAGTATTGATTCTCGGCGCCATCACCGCAGCCTCCTTAGTAGTTAACATTTGTTTGGTTTGTATCTTTTGCAATGTTAACTACTACACTGAGCCTTTCGTCGGATCCAATTTTATGATTTACCTTTTTTCGTTTTTACTGATCATGGAGTTTTCAAACATGTAACTTTTGACACACTTAAAATCTCCCCTTCTCACCAATGCTTCAAATAATTGATTGTTTACTTAATAACTTATCAATGTAATAACTTGTGTTTCCTAAATAACTGTAAAACTCCAGTACAAATTCACTGTAATGTAGGCTCTTGGAATTAGATAGCTCCGTTGGTTTTTTTAGTTGCAGATATACTAGTCATAACATGACATCGAACAGTGTCTCTTGATACTGTATAAAAACGGCAATAGTTAATATTTACACACTAATGTAAGACGAGTAACTAAACATGTTTCTCTCTATGTTATGTATGTGATTGGGTAATCAGATAACAAGAAACTCTTTATCGCCCGCCGTAGACATGTCGTAAAAAACAGTAAGTGTAAGTCAAAACAAAAAATAAAAAACAGGTGAATAATAAATAAGTGTTCATTAATTAATATGTGTTAATTCCCATGGAAACAATAAAGGTCAGGTACTTTAGTGTTTATCGATAAAATCATAGTGTAGAGTATAAATTTCGTTGAACTCACACCAAGATGAGTTGTAGAAGCAGGACCAGGAACAAGTGCGATGGCCAAAAGTTTGATAAGGACCAGGACATTTTTCAATTTAATGTTAAAAGTCCTTAACGACGCAGAACGAGGAAAATCTACACCTACAGTACAAAGGCAAAGATCAATATCAAGACAAGCACTTAAAGATGAGTTACTTTATTTATTTAGAAACCACAGATTTTTCTCTAAATATTCTTCTTACCTAAAGGAATTTACATTGTACTTTTAGCGATTATAATTCACAGCAAATATATAATGACGCGTTAACAACTAACAGGATTAATCTTTAGATTGCAGAATTCCATCAACTGCACAAATTCACACTATATTGCAAATATAATTTTCTCTAAATTATCAGATTGCTTTAAGGTACCAATTGTTTAAAAACACTACATTTATTAAAAGAATCCAATCTTTTGGTTACTAAAGGTGAATTAGAATATTTTATAACTATGTACATTAGCTTAACTGTTGATCCTATATTTTTCAGGGTAATTAACAGTGGGTTTGCGTATGGTAGTGTTATGATTTTGTAACTTTGTAGGATTGTGTGGTGAATGAGAGTGTCTCTTGATAGTAGTAAATGTAGTGAGATGAAGGGGAGAGAGAGAAAGAGAGAGATTGTGTTGTTTGTGTGGCGTGAGTGTAAAAGTGTGTGAGAGGTACCAAGTCTCCTAATAAACTGTTATCGATGTAATCTTTTTCTTTGGGGTATATTAAGTTCATATTTTCTTTATAATTTATAAATCATTCATCATCGCATAATCATTTGTGTTATTATTAGCTACAAAAAGCATTAGCAAATTATGTATTTGCTTTTTATTTTTTCTTATACTACGAGTATATGTACATTACATTATTAAATATTTATATTTAAAACTTTATGTACATATACTATAAACTTGCATAATACTCATGCTTTTGATCGTGCACGATCTCCACAAACAGGCTACGCACATGTGGAAATCATTTCTTTTTTTTTATACATGTTGTGAACTGTGTTTCTATGACGAATAATAAATATAAATCATTTCATTTTATTAAAGTTTACAATCAGGTTATTTCTTGATTGGGGAAGATTATCATCATAATATGTACATTAACGCTAGTATGTTTAGTATACAAAAAGAAAAAACTTGTGATTTAGGGCTTTAATCTTTTCAGTACTCCAAGTGTACATTTAGTATCAGTTAACATTGTCTTTATTTTAAAAGTATAAATGTTTTGAGATCCGCTTACATCTTTTACTGACAGCTTTTATTTACTGACAAATGTATACATTACTAAGAGAACTATTTACATAAACATGTCTGAGAGACATCTTTCAGGCATTTCGAAGTACCGTAGGGTAAACATTTGAAATAAGTTGAAGTTAGTAAATGTTAGCTGACAGGATTAAAATTCATAACTTATTGCTTTATATAGTTTATACTCAATAATTTCCATAAACGAAAATACATTACTAGTTAAAGTAATTCAGTTATAGAAATAACTTATTACTTTACATCTTCACCTTAAAAAAATTATTATTTTCATTAAAGATAAAAAAATTGTTTAAATAATATTGTGGAACATATATTTTAAATAAAGTTAGGACATTTATAATTGTAGTTTATGTTTATTTTATTTAAGTAGAATATTTTAAAATTAATGACTGTGTATAATTCATTATTTTCACGTTAAAATATTATTTATTAAGCGAATGGGCAAATATTAATAATGTAAAAACTTGTGACAACTGTGGGATGCAATGTAAGCTTATCAATATATTCTATAATATTAAAATATAATAAAATGATAAAAAATAAACAGAAATTTAATTTTTGTTGATTTATTTATGACTTTTATATTATCTTGCATTAGGGTGGTTGCTATATGAAATAAATCCCACAGGTACGTTCTCCGTAAAGCAATGGTACGTTTTGTCTTAAATTTGCGTTTTGGGTTATTTTACATATTTCTGTACCCAAATGAAAATTTATAATCGGCTTGATGTTTTCTTCCAAAGATATTTAAAAACGTTATGAATTTTGGATCTGGTTTACAGAGTTGATACGAATATATAATTGTTCAAGGAAACCATTTTCTTACCTATGAGTAACAGCCATCTTTCCGGTATTTTTGGTTTGCTAAATATTAACAGTGAGTTCAAAGTTGTGTATATTAACTGATTGACATTACAAACACGTAATCCTAACTATGTTTAAATGCCATAATGTAATAATTTATGTTACTGTTAACAGTTTTGCAAACAATCATTACTTAAACTCATGTTTGGTATGTATATTTTTACAAGAAACTAAAATCACTCAATCCCGTTAGAAATTTCCTACTTTACTGCAATGATATTTTCAAATACTTAAACTTGTCGCTGAAACTAATGTACATTATAATTAATTTTTTATGACAAGAACTTTGTATAACATAGCAATATTAATGCAATATAGCAATATTAACTATAGCATATTAAAGCAAAATGTGCACTTTCATAATTATCTAGTGGGCACATGCTGCAGAAATAATTACCAGAATGTGCCTAGTAGACACCTGCTACCGTAGCTGAGTAATTCTGTCTCAGCTTATTAACTTCAGGGTCAGAATTCAAGTACTGGTTCACGCACGCTGTATACGCGTAGTAACAAAAATATTCAATTAGTCTGAAGTATAATTTTTTATACAAAAACTTCTTTGTTAATATTAGAATTTTAATATAAGTTTAAAGAAAACCCAACAATTCGATGAAAGAATTCCAGTTTAGAAATTGTAACCGTACAGATACTTGAATTTTTAGATAAAAATTCACCAATGGTAAAAAATAATAGATTTAAGACCTGTTACTATTAAGTTGAAGGCTATTAAATCGTTTTTTTTGCTTCACAAAAAAATTCAAATAACTTTATTGAACATGTAATTTACAATATCTCTCTCATACTGAAGGGAATGTTATTAAAAACGATCTGAAAGTGAGAACAGTTTTTAAGTATATGTATAATTAGAGAGCCTAGGAATTTATTTGGTTCACATGATCTGTTTTTTTTTTCAAGAAACTGGGGTTTAATTTCTCAGAAGAAGTGTACTGATTATTTTACAATAAAGAATAAAAAGTAATTTCTGTAATGTATATGGTAGCTCTAACACAATAATACTTATGTAAACATTTACTTTCCCTAGAGGGGTCACTTTTGTTTGTTTATACATTAATTTTGAACCCACGCTGCGTACATAAAAAAACCGACGTGTCACTTAAAATCTGCGCAACATTGTTGTTATCCAGGAGCGACACTTCACTAACAGCAAACGTCGAGATTCTGTAGTGCAAGGGTAAATCGATAGGTCTATTCTACTGCGGGAGATTACGTTTGAACTGGTGATTTATGGTTTAAAAACCCTTTAGTACTCTAAGGGTACAGAAAGAATCAGTTTAAAACTATCTTATTTAAAATCTCCAAATGATTTAAGCTCTATTCTCACATATTTTATAACAGTTTAAAGATTACTTAAATGTGTATCAGAGAAATCATTCAGGCATTTTATAGTAGTGTTAATAATGAATATAGTATTAAAAAATACGAATAAAAAAACAAAAGTTTTATGCGCACTTTATACTTATTAAAGGGTTTTTACAAATTTGCAAAACACATTTGGCTGTACAAGTGGCTACGTCTTATCTAAGTTTTAGGAACCATAATAATGATAATTTTTAGTATTATGACAATTAGTTGCAATTAATTTTTGGTACCTGAAAATTAGAAACAATACTTAATTAAATTATGTTAAATTATTCATGAAATTAATTAATTTATAAAGCCTCTCGAATTTTAAGTTCAGCTCAATTTCACCTCACATTAGTTGCAGCGTTTGAAATTTGACGCTACCAAAGACTTGGCTCATGGAATTTGGAGTCTAGGTCCGTCCAAAGACATCCAAATCTATAGAAATGTAGAAGTTTTTTAATCCAATTTCTGCAATATTTACGCTAAAACAACTTTATTAAATCAGTATTCTTTTTCAAAAACAGAACATTTAAACCTTAACTGCATTAACAGTAGAATAGCAACATTTCTCTAATGATGTTATTGGTCTACCAGCTTATTGCTAAAAACACTTATTCTAAATTATAAAATGCGTATCTCTCTAAACAGGATTTCAAATTAGTTTTAAACGCGTTGGGTGTTGGGAAATATTTATATCAGTTGGCAACCTGTTGATCAAAAAGGTTGCCAACTGATACAAAAATTTCAGTGTGTAGACTGAAAATGATGTGAAAAAATGCATATTGTAAATCTGAAAATAAATTATGAAAATTATACTATCACAAATTATATTGTAAGGTTTATAGTTTAATAACCCACTTGCTGATAAATTTAAAATAAAAAAATGCCCAGAATGTTGAAGATTTGGTATTTTCTATGCTATAATTAAAATGAAACGAACTAAGGGAAATACATTTTTAAATACATGTTGTTAATAGAAGGAAACCATTACAATTCTGCATATTTCTAAAAGAAGGAATAAAAACATGAACAGTTTTGTCTTCCTTTTGTACGTGTGTGACAAATTAAGTTTTTTAAAAATATTGAAAAAAATTGAATATTAAAAAATATTGAAAATGTTGATAATTAAAATTTTTGTAAATATATTTAGTATAATTTATAAATATTTGTATTTTTTAAAGTTATGATACTTTATGCTTGTAAAATATAAAACTTAGCTTTTTAGAGATAATTCCAGTCTTGCAGTACAACTATTCGGTCCATGTGTTGGCTTTGTCGACGATTCCGTGAGAACTTAAATCCGATATTTGCAATAAATACTTTACACAAAACACTTGGAATAAATGTATACTCTGTGTGAATGCGGAGCCGAATTACAGGAACAATATTTTATTTTCAACGTCTAAAAGTGGTGCTTTTATGTTTATTTGACACAGTTAAACATATTATAAGTAAACTTTGAAAATCGAGTATTCGTTACTGCGACTTCAGCGGTATCTAGCCCCATGTGTTTCGTCCATTAGGTACACATAGGAAGCAAAAAATATTTAATTTCAGTAGCTTTTTTCTGGATGAATCTCAAATGGGAACTCTACGTGATGCCTACAAGTAGTGCCTACGAGGAGGCATTAAAAAAAATTCCCAATTTTCTCGCAAAACGTAACATTTGTGATCGCATGTGTAAATGAAATAAAAATGTTTTTATTTACGTCGTCTTACATCCATGAAAAAATGAGCATTTTTATCGGAATATCCCGGTATATTTACACGTAAATTATTATTTATTTCAGTTAGGGTAATGTTTTAAGATATTTTGTTGAATAGGTTTTCTTTAAAAGGGATTGAAAGTTTTTAGAATACTTGATACAATACTCAATTAAAATTTAGAACAAAATTAAGTAACCTAAGTGAAACATACTTTAGAGTATATATAAATCTTATTTATATCCATGGAAACAACAAGAGAAATAATTTTATTCACAGTTGAGATTTAGTTCAAGGTCAAAGATCAAAGTTAACCTCACCTCAATTCGTAGAAAAACAATAAGGACTAAGAAAAGGACGTAAGTAGATGAGTTGCTTTATTTTCTTATACATAAAAATAAACCACTAAACGTGTTGCTAATCACTAATCTCAAGAATGGGTAAACCAATTCGGCTAATTTGTTTGAATATGTCCTTTGTAATCTGGGGAAGTTTTTTATGCAGAGAAAAATAGGAAAAGTTTCCCAGAAAATGTATAACTTATAATTACGATATTTACGTAACGCAAACCAAATTAAATAGCACGAAAAAACTGTTGCCACTCGGTTGAGGTTCACCAAATAGGCAAAGGCATTTATGCACGCAAGGTGATTCAAAAAAGCACCGGTTTTTATACATCAAATTAAGAGACGTATTTACATAAAAACACAAAAATTTATGTTCAACAGTTCATACAACTTTCCGATCACGTATGCAGTTTCCTTCTCTACTGCGCGAGCATGCAAAAACTCTACAATGGTTCTACTACACGTTTTCACCAACGAATTAAACTACTGGAACGCGCACTGCCCATAAGCCGCATGTTGTATTTTCCGGTCGCACACAGCTGTGCGTTGCTAGTGTTTCCACGGGCTCGCAGGCGCTTAAAGTGGGCAAGAACTCACCGCGTTGTGCGGCGATCAACGATACGGTATCACGCCTTTTCATGTCGAAACACTAATCGCCGTTTAACGTGGATTTTGAATTGTTGGCTAACTCTTCATGTTCAGTACATCAAGAGTTCTGCTCTGAGCAACTCAACTAGTTTTTTTATTTTATTCTATTTAGTTGTCAATGTTGGTAATATTTGTAATTTTTGACATGGTGAAGAGTTGCGCTGCATCCAAATGGACTAAAGGTAGGCAATTTTTATCACAATTAAGTAATTTTTTGTAAATAAGACTTCATAAATTTTACCGTCGCAGCTCATTAAAGTAGCTATACTAAAACTGGGTGAAGTGAGAGTGAATGTTCAAAGTCTATGACCTTTGACGATACAATTACTAAACTCCGTGCTTCAAAATGCTATTTTTTAAACTTGATACCTTTAATAATGATAGTTGTGCTATTTTAGATCCTCCACACATATTAAAACTTGCACGAAATTCTCTATCGGACATGAAACATTATATTATAAACTGAGTCACGCAGGATTTTTTTTATATATAAAAGACTTAATAAGTTGCAGAAAACTGTGGGTTTAAAACGTGTAACAAACTATCAGACAAACACTTTTTTCTACAAAAACCGAAAATTAATGTGAATGTTGCAAGCTAAGCTTTGGCGTAGCGAACGCTTTATAATATTAGTGTGTAAAACAACATTCAAATTTCACAAACTGTTTGATAGCCGATCAATTCGTAAGAATAATACTACGTTTTTACTATTTAAACAGTAGGAATCCATTCGGAAAAGACTATAATGGTCCAATAAAATTAGAGAACAAGGACATATTGGAAAACTTAAATTTGGAAAACTATTAGTGTTGGAGAACGCAAATAAACCGTTTACTTTAGGGTTTTTAAGTAATATTAAGAGTAATTATATTTTAAGAGACACATTGTTAGTTTAGATGATTTTAACTATCTTTTCACCTATAAGTTTAGTCAAGACCACTTAGAATTATTTTTCTCCTGTGTTTGAAGTAGGGGTGGAAATAATAATAATTCAAATACTAAACAGTTCACTTGGGCAGTAATACAACTGAGAGTCCTCCTCCGTAGAATAATGGTTATAGTCTCGGATCTCAGAGAGATCATGGGTTCAAACCCCGGGGTGGGCCAATAATGTATAGACATGAAACAGTGTGTGTACTTTGAAAATACACCGAAGCCTACATAGCTGAAGCTGAGGCTTAAAAAGAGGAAAAAAAACAACTGATGTTTCGAAATAGTGTCAGAGCATTTGAGGATGCTAACCGCCTTTAATTTTATCTTAATTCACATCTTGGCCTTTTCGAGTCAGGTCATGATAAGTGTGATTTGGGGGGTAAATGAATTAGATCAAGTGATTATGTATTGACAATTGTAAAATATTGTTATTTCCTGAATGTTTTAAAACAAATGCGAAAAATTCTGAATTGACATTAGGAGTTTGTAACAATTTTACTGGTAGTGTTTTCAAGGGAAATATTTTAAACCTTTTTTAATAATATCTCATTACATTTCAAAACAGAAAACTTTGGACATAAGAAAATCCAAAGTAAGGAATAAGGCAAATTTGACCAAAATAGTTTTATTATCTAACACACAGATTAGGTATGTCATGTTTGTATATTTTATATAATTTACCTTGAAATAATAAAAAGGTTTTTTTCACCTGGTACATATTAATGTCTGTAGTCTTCATTACCGACCTTATAAGAAAAATACCAACTCAACATTTCAGTTACTTTGAAATTGTAAAAATATCCTCTCTTTATAACTAAAAATAAATAATTCACGGTAAAAAGGAGACAATTGTTACAATAAATCAAATGTGGAATATAACAATATTAATAAGTCTAGAAGGCATTTTAAAATGTTACTAGATCATTACTATAATGCCTGCCATATGGGCGGAGTGAGTTCTTCCCCATTTTGAGCGCCTGAAAACACAGGACGCAACCCCTGATTCCGGTTCATTTCTACGGCCCAGAGCGCGTTCCATTAGTATAATTCGTGGTTTTCACTTCCACTTTAACGTATTTTTCCTTTAAAGTTATTGATGTTGCGAGGGTTACTGGCATAAATCAACGACGTCAAGACATGACCTTGGTTGCCATTAATATTTGGAATTTCTAGAAATGATGCGAGTCTGGAACATTGCGCATAACATTTTTACTGTAGAGGAAGATCAAAGGGATGGCAATTCTTCCTCTTATACCGGAAAGCTCACGTATGCACATATTTCCTCGATTGGGATAAAATATCTAAACCAGTAATAGCACTAAAGTATCGTGGGCTGGTAATATGTGTTTTTAAATCTAAGGTTGATTCCAAAACTCACATGTGTATCTATCATTTTGGTCACGCCATAAACCCAACTGTAGAACCATAAATAAATCAGACTGGAAGTGAACTGAAATGGCTGAAACTGACAATATTTTGCTCAGTAATTTTCGGTCGTAGGTAAATTACGGTATACGAAATTTTCTTAATCGGGACAAATATTTCTTTGTATGGATTTTTCTTGATCTGGACAATATGAACTCTTGAAAATGAATTTAAACAGAAATTGGTGAAATTAGATTTTTGAGACTTATACTTGTTTATTTTGTTCTATAAATTAATTACTAAATAATAATCATTATCTCTCTGTAAAAAGAAGTCAGAAAACAAAAAGACTGCCGTAATGACAGTTAAATATTTTAAATGCTGCTAAATCATTTAAAAAACTGTAGATATTACAACAATAAGGTTTAGATAAGAATTTACGCAAAATTTATAGACGAAACGTTACTTCTTGGAAATCTAGCAATACTTGGCGTTAGTTATAAATTTTTAAAGTTTGAATTTAGAAAATATGAATAATTATAACTCAATGGAAATGAAATTTTCTCAGAGTATAGAATGTTACACAAGTTGCAATTTAAACTTTAAAACTATTTTCTTTACAAGTATAAAAGAGCCAAATATTCCTTGCACTTAATTTTCCTATTATGTTCTTCACTATACACATAAATTGCGATAGTACTCATTAACGACTGCTGATTCATTTTACTAGCTTTTTCTGTGTATAAAGGTGGTTCAGCCAACCGTTTACCTTTGCTACACATATCAGATCGTCAAATAGATGGGCTTTATCCGTAATAAATTAGACTAATGTTGTAATATGTTATTGCATTGCTTATATGTTGGTGTAAATTTGTTAAATTTAGATAAAATGATGTTCTTAGTGACCAATTTTAATGTGGATTAGATTCTCACCTATCGTATGACGGTATTGAAGGCTTTTTTTATTTCAGAAGAGAAGACAATTCTTTGTATTGTTGTATCTTAAAAGACTTATTAAATGAGTTAATCTTGATAGTTTTGAGAAATTCCTAATTACATAAATTATGTTAATTTTGATAAATTTAATGAAAATGTTAAGTATTTTTTTAGACATTACAAGGTCGTATGATCTTGCAGACTTTGGTTTATTGTTTGGTTTTCTCTGAATTAAATAAATTAAAAACGTTATATTACTTGGTTTTGTGTCCTTTGCTTTACGAATATATTTTAATTTATATATATATATATATATATTTCAGTCTAAAAGATTCTTGACCTATCGCCTAAACAATTATGCGACTCAGCTACAAAGTAATTAGTATTCTTATTTGTAAAAAATGCGTTACATATTGTAGAATGCAAATTTATATTTATTTCCTGTTATGTTTTATAATTGGAGATTGTTATATTTCGTAATGTTTACGGTAGTAGTTGTTTAAAAGCTCAGTGTAGACTTTTTTAATATAAAGATTTAAATCCTTAGTAGTACCATTCAGAAACAATAGAGTTGAAACTGTTTTCTTACAAAACAATCGCTTTAAAGACTAAACTACTGAGTCCCTTCGGCCTCGGATTTACAACTCTTTGACGTTTCCTGAAAACTTCTCACTCCTGTAATATTAAATCCACAAATGAAAGATTATTCAAGGAAACCACGGTAGTGTGAATGATATTTAAAGTATTTATCTAGTCGTTTGTAAGTCCTTAACAGTTTTGTACATTTCTTCGTCTTCAACCTATACCGGAAGAGTTGAATTCTCGTTGTTTATGTAATAACATTATGGAACACAATGGATTATGCTCAATATAACCTTGTTCATTAAAAATATGAATGGGTTAATGTTATTACTGAATGATCGGTATTGATTTGCTACTATCATCTTGCCAGGTGGAGTTCGGTCTCATCAGAGTTTACATATAACATTTGCGCATTAACCTCTCGAAAACGTATTGCAAGATTGTAAAGAAGCTTGGAGTAAAGAAATTACATTTCAATACGAAACTCAATTTAAAACTTGACAATTTCATCACTCAATATTTCAAATGTTCAACACAGGTCAGATAACGAGTTATACTAAGACACTTGTTATTAAAGTGTCTAAGACACTTTTAGACATTTTATAAAAAAAAATTCAATAAAACCAGCATTTTCCTAAAATATTGTCAATATTACAAATGGGCTTGTAATTTTTCTTTCATCTATTATATGTCTCTACAAAGTGAAACAAAGAAAAAATATTCCGTAACCCTTCTATATTAGAGCATATACTATCTTTACGACAGTTCGATACTGTTTTTTATGTTGAAGTCACTTTCTTTTTTGGTTACTTCTAAGGCATTTTCTACTCACGCCTTGGCATTTTTCAAGCTCTCTTTCGTTAAATGAAATTATGTGCTTGCATTTTAAAAATATTTGCCCCGGGTTTAGGAACTATAACGATTACTTATTATTCCTAGTTTTGTCTCTCCATGTAGACTGGGTCTTTAATTAGAAGGATTTTGAAGATCCTCTGCGTACACATTAAAAAAGATATCGTTCACTGGTACAGTACAGAGTAGGACTATGCCAAACTGAGTGTCACTAAATAAGTTCGCTGAGGTTGCATGAGTAATTTCAAGTCTACAGATAATTTGTCTTTCAGAAAAAGGCAATTGTTACGTTATAATTTTCAGGGTTATATGTATAGCTAGTTTATGTGTGTTACAGTGCTATGATATATTAGAGCCGTATGTTTAAATGTGTTTCTTTACTAAATCGACGTTTTACTTGTTTCCAGCATGGTTAGCAAAGTCCCATGGAGTTACATACTTCAACATTTAATTCAACATTGCAATTCTTTAGGCCAGGTATCCTTGAGATATCTTGCACCATACAGAAATGAATTGTTTCCAGCTCTTTTAATTATAGGCCTCACTGTCGCTCAGCCAACATATTTTATGGCTGACAGTGTTTGAAATATAAAATATAGCTAAATCACAGTTGTTACACAATTTGGGGACAATAATTGGGACGTAAAATTTTCTCTATTAAATAACTTGCCGTACGTTTACATATTCTTACCTTGCATGGAAGGGAAATTTATAATTACTCTCCATGCACATGAGTTACCTTCCTAAAAAATTATACACAAGTATTAAATCCAAAACATCCGATGCACATTAAAACTCAATATATTATTGGTTCCTTAAAAACTATAAGGTATTTGCACTTTAAAATTTTAACCTAAATCATGCACGCTTTACCATAAATCTACAAGCATCAGAACTGTAATATAATACCTATGAATAACAGTTGATATATTCTGTGTAAAATTTTAATAGTTAAAAATTAAAAAATGGTTAGGAATAGTTTTTGGGGGAAATTTAAAAGTACGCTGTTTTTTAAACTACTCGAATCAAATGTGCTGTAAAACATACGTAGGTTTTGTAGATATACCGGTTTCATACAATTTCATCTGTGGGTTGCATGTAGAAAAAAAACATTATTATGATTATGTTTATTAATATATTTTTTTACGATTACAAATTGTATATCCATAGAAACTACTATAGACATGTTTTGATAATTTTTCCCGTAGTTCAGTTTATGATAAAAACTGTAACATTTCGAAAACGTCGGGGAAACTACACACATACTGTATGGCCAGGACCAGAACTAGAACTTACAGACGAGTTACTTATGTTATTTTTTTAATCACAGCTTTTTCTCGTAGATCTTTTCTTTAACAAAGTAATTTATATGTCATAGTTTTAGTTACAAAGCATCGCATTAGTTAATGTAGTGACAACCATATTATTGAGTAAACAATATTTAAATATATATTGATTATTTAGTTGAATTTATTTCTTGGTTTATTAAGGTTTTCATATTTTTTACTGCTAAGCTCGTGTCTTTGGGCTGTTACAATCCGCTCTGTATAAAAAAAATACAGGGAGAATAGTTTTGCAATTTAAGATGTGGAGTATTAAAATCGTGTGGAATTCGACCTGTTTTTTCTTTTTTCAAAATTGATAACAAATAATTAATTGCATAAGGGAAGTGTTTCGTACTTATATTTTCATAGACTAAATATTTAAATTAAACTTTAATTAATGTATTCTACAGAAATAATATTTAAATTGCTCAACAAAATCATGTTAACAGTTGTCCGTTTATATCTAGAGGTCACCTGCTGAATATAGATCTCCAGAATGTTCCCAGTAGCCATATTCTATTGTCATATTAGATATTCTTCTGATCTGGTAGACTTGTGGTTACCGCTTCAGCTATGTCACATCAAGGGCCCGAGTTTTCTTCTTATTGGGTGCGCTATTTTTATTCACTAACAATAATATTAATTCTAGACTACTTAATTTAAACATTCCAAA
Organism: Homalodisca vitripennis; assembly: GCF_021130785.1. Taxonomy (NCBI): domain Eukaryota; kingdom Metazoa; phylum Arthropoda; class Insecta; order Hemiptera; family Cicadellidae; genus Homalodisca; species Homalodisca vitripennis. Next base: position 62,986 of record NW_025776372.1, read on the forward strand.
GAAAATAGGGTTTGAATTATTTGTAGATTTATGTAGATAAACTAACTACTAGTAGAGTGAGAGTTTATATCAAAAGGTGAGTATATATATATATATATATATATATATATATATATATATATATATATATAATATAATTATATATAAGTTCCTTTTGTTCTTCTGAAATGACAGTCTATGCTCTCACTCCCTCTTGTTGCCCAAATCGATTTTCATCTTAGTGTTTACAACTATTACAAACCCAAACACAAAAACTGTATGTAGTTTAAACACTAAATTTTAATGTTATTAACTCCACTTGTAGGGTTATATATATATATATATATATATATATATATATATATACGAGTATATATATATATATATACGAGTATATATATATATATATATATATATATATATATATTAATGTAATGAAAACAACTATAACTCTTTAAATTAAAACTTTTTGTGACATACACGTATTTCGGTTTTAACCATCATCAGTGTACATTAACCTCGTTTTTAGAGGTTTTTATGTGTTTATGAATACTATATAAAAATCATATAATATAGTTGTCCATGAGATACATTTCCTTACATATGTCACACAACCATCCCTACGGCATATTGTAGGAGTTACATATTTACACTTAGTTGAATCTAGTGTATGAAAACCATAAGAGATTAAGAACGCCTGGCTAAACTAAGTGAAATGTTATAAATTAAGAATTTCAATACATAGAGTGGAACTTATTAAACAGTAATATGGTCTATATTTTGTAGTCTATTCTATTAATTACGGAAATTTCCACCAAAGCAGACTTCCACAGAACATTAAATATAAAATGTTCAATATGAACTAATATCAAAGCATTACTGGGCCCACTTAATGCCTGTAATAGTGAGGTTCTCAAACTTAGAGTTAGTATAAATTATTTTCGGTGTGATGACGAAATAAAAGTAATTGTTTAGTGTATGTGATAGCTATCGTTGGCTTTCAGGTGAATACCTGCTTGAGAAAATTATTACAATAACGATCCATAATTATATATGCGTTGTGAATGGAAATTGAAGAACAATATGGATATATCTTAAATAGTTTAATTTTTATCGATTCTATTACACTGCATTCTAGGTTATTCGTTATGGTTCATTTAGCCAAGATTATGAATATTTTTATCATGTAAAACGTACCGTTATGGAATAGTTGTTTTAGGTTTATTATAAGATTTCGAGTTTACCTTTTTAAAGTACAAGGCCATAACTAGAAAGTTCTATAAAATAATCAAGCGTTTATTATATATTTAACTTTGGCTTTTTCATATCCAAGCCCATTATTTAATATCAAAGTAGAAAATACATTAAAAAAAATAATATAAAAAAAACTTGTCCTACCGTCCAATATATGTTACTTCTCAGGAGCAAATTATTAACTTTTGTAGAAATAGAATTACAGACACTTGTGAGTTGTTACATTTAACGATATACTAATTACTCTGAAAATGTTATCAAACTACGCATTTGATTTGATATTGCAGAAGAAACCCACTGAAACTACAAAACCTGCAATTTGATACAAAAATAACTCATTAAAACTTAGCACTACAAAAAAAATTTGTATAACAACAAGACATATATAGAAACTATAGCATAATAATTATCATAAACTAGTTTATTCGTTGATAAACGGTAACCACACTCAGTGCAAATATTATTTCATATTTAATGTAACAAGTTAAAAGTGCGATAAACCACACGTCGCACCCTCATTGAACTCGATCTTGTCTGTGGAAAAGTGTAATACAAAATTTAAACTTAATACTTTAATTCGATCTTAATCTATCCCTGTAGACTAACATAGAGAATAGAAACTTAACGATAGAGGATCGTTCACTAAAGTTCTCTAAACTTCAGCAAATAATAAATTTTAGTTGGAGGTAACCTAATACTAAGGAAGTAGGTATAATTGTAAATAATAAAAAAATTTTAGTTTATTAAATAAACTTTCGTTAATATCAATTATATAATAGCTAGTGGAGCAATTTATTTCTGATTAGAAAAACTAGTCAACTTTCATTCCTATCAATAATGTATGATCAAGGATCATTATAGCAATGGTTTTTTTCAAGCAGGTGTTGACCTAAAACCAAGTATTACCTGTTGCACATTCTACACCACTACTTTTATTTAGTTGTAAACAAGAAGTTAAATTCTTCTTGAGAATAATGTTGTCTCCAAACAATTATCATTTATCACGTACACTAAAATCTAAGGAGAGCAACATTACATCTTTGACTCTAGTATTTGTTCCTAGGTTATAAGATAACAAGTCCAAGTCCAAGTCGCTGTGACTGTGTGGGGGTGGATCCCCCACATCTTTAAAGGCCTCTGCCGGTTAGGCTTTTGCCTTGTGTCTCGAGGGTCAAAGCCCTAGTAGATTTCGCTACCTGTCAGTGGGGTGAAGTGTCGTGATGCAGTCGAAGTTGTAGTCGATGTCATCAGTCATCCATGGGAATACGCAGTTGGGGGACCTCCTGGGCGCGAAGCTCACGGATGTGATTCCACTGTGAGGACTCTGCAGCTTCCTCAAGGCTCGATGTCAGGCCTTCTACGAAGCTCCTGATGGTAGGGACGTTGGACGAAGCCCTGACTACGGTGTTCCTTACGAACCAGGGCGACCCAGTGGCCAGCCGGAGACACACGCTCTGGACAGCGAGCAACTGCCTCCTTGCGGTCTTGCAGGTGAGGTGGTACCATGCTGGGGCCGCATATGTGAGCACTGGTCGTATCAGAGCCGTGTAGAGCAGGACCTTCGTCCTGGTCGGTAGCTTCGTGGAGTTGAACAGGGGGCCGATGCTGCCGAAGCCCTTTCTCGCTTGGCCACATATCCTCTTGACGTGGGGTGTGAAGGTCAGCTTGGAGTCCAGGAGTACCCCCAGGTACTTGACTGAAGTCTTCCACGGTATGTCGTCGCCGTTGAGTGACAGGTGACGGCCGTCCGCTTGTCTTCTTGTCCTTGTGAAGTTTATGGCTTCACATTTGTCAACGTTGACCTTGATCCTCCACTTGGTCAACCAGGGCTCCAGTCGGTGCAGCTGCCGCTGGATGTAGAACCCAGCCATCCTCAGGTTGGCAGAAGTGGCCGTGAGAAGCGCATCGTCCGCGTACAGGGAGAGCTGCACTCTCGGAGTGACCGGAAAGTCGTTTGTGTACCACAGGTACAGGATCGGGCCGAGGACTGATCCCTGTGGCACACTAGATGTCACTGGGTGGTTCGTGGAGCTGGATCGGGCAACGCTGACGGAGAAGGTCCGGAGGTGGAGATAGCTACGGAGCAGCCGGAAAATCCTGCCAGGCAATGGAGACGATGACAGCTTGAAGAGCAGTCCCTCGTGCCACACCTTATCGAAGGCTTTGCTCACGTCTATTAGGACCGAAGTGGAGTGGTGCTTCCTTCCTACAGCTCTGGTGATGTTGTTCAGGACTCTGCGAAGCTGAAGGGTGGTGGAGTGGGCCGGTGCGGAAGCCGAATTTTTCTGTCCTGATAGACGTGAAGAACTCCTCAGGGAATCTCGCCAAGACGATCCTCTCCAGAATCTTGGAGAGCACAGGCAGGAGGGAGATCGGCCTGTGGTTCTCCGGGAAGAGAGGGTCCTTGCCGGGCTTGGGTATCATGATCACCTTGGCATCCTTCCAGGTTGTCGGGAAGTGAGCCAGGCGTAGGCATGAGTTCAAGATGCAGGTGATCGGGACGGTCACCCAAGCCGGCAGGTTCTTCAATGCTGGAGTTCGTAAGGAGTCCGGGCCAGGGGCCTTCTTCGGGCGAAGGCGGCGAATGTTGTCTTGCACTTCAAGTGTAGTTACAGTGGGAAGTAGGTCGTCTTCGTCAGGTTGGTATTCCTCCAGGAAGTTTTTCAATCATTTCGCACGTGTCCTGAAGATAACAAGACTTGATTTCATGTGAGTAGCAGTCATAACGTAAACATGTAAATATGAGAATCAAAATAGAAACTGTAGAAACATATGCAACAGTGTAAATATTAACAATATTTATTATCCATAGAAACAACAAAGGTCCTTTTTTACAATGTTTTTCAATAAATCCAATTAATTTACAAAAATCGCTAACGCTCACGTCATTAGTAAAGCATCACGAAAGACAAAATGTGAAGGCCAGAAGTTTGATATGGACCAGGATTTGTTTTGTATTTAAATTTTATACTCAATTTTCTAAAATCTCCATCAGGATTAGGATAACTAGTACCAGGACCAGGACTTATATGTAAGTTAATTTTATTTAGAAGTAATTTTAGTTTCTGCTAAAATTTAATGATACTTAAAACCGCCCAAATCTGTAGAACAGTTCATGTGTAAATATAAAACATTTACAATAAATTAACTTTAATCCCTAATGGGTTTATTAAGGAGTTTATTTCATGTTCCATAAAATGAATCATAATTGACAAATAACACTTGTTCTTTGGGTATTTAGCATAAATGGTTTATGGTTTTTCCTTGTTTGAAGGTTATTTTTGACGATGGAAGGATTGTGAAGAAAACAGGATTTTTTCGGACATTTTCCATCGTTCAGTGAAACAAGAAATCAGTAACACTACGTTTCGAGATCTGCAATCTGATCCCTTCTTCAGGTAAAGAAATAACCTAATACATAATTGCAAATTAGGTTACAATAAACAAATCTTACCAAACCGTTGTGGTTATGTTTTTTTGTTGTCATTTTTCCTCTTGTACTAAAAGTGTACAGAAAGATTCCCTTAACAATGTGTTTTCTCTAAATCTATGCTCAAATATGTTTTAACCCATTCATACATATTTAATAACTAGCTGTTTCCCGCGGCTTCGCACGCGTCTCTTAAGCTTTTCCCGTATATTTCTTTGCCTTCAAATAGTGTTTGGATATTTTAATATACGTAACTACTGTGTTGTAATTGCAGTTTATAATGTGCAGGCGCTTTGATAACTTTTATATCTTGCAGTACAGCCTGGTGGTTAGTTACATCAATGGGCATTGCGTATAAACCTTCTACATAGAAAATTTTTCATAGTGATCGGTCCAATAGTTTCTGAGTCTATAAAGGACAAACACACAAACATTCATTTTTATATATTATGATTGCAGAAACAGTTTTAAACAAAATTTGTCGTTTCTCTTAAGCTTACTCTATGCTTTAAAACTATAAGTGTAAAGAAATTTATATATAAATATATATTTTTTGTCGCATTATATATGTTTACAAAGAACAGCTGATTAAAAATTTGAAAAGACTCTTTCACTTAATAACATATGTTTGCTGCAATGCATTTCTTACGGGTATTTCTGTAACCAGTGGGGCGGAATCCTGAATCGGGAAAGGGATAAAAAGTATCCTATAACCTTCTACAGATCAAGACGAACAAATTAAAAAAAAAAATTAGGCGAATCCGTCCAGCCGTTTGTGAGTGATGCTGTTACACACGAACAGTTTCATTTTTATATATATAGACAAGCGATAATATTACTAAGAGAATTATTGCCTTATAGATTTTAAAATATATTTTTCTGACACTTTATAGTAGGTTAAATATTGGCAACAAGTTGAAATATTGAATAATAGTTTAAAGGATTACAATTCATAACTTAACAATGTTTAATTGTTTGAGCACAATAATTTCTGAAAACGGAATAGTATAGGTTTGAGAAGGAAATTTTTTACACTACATTGTTAAATTAGTTACTGTGATTGCCACCAGAACTCTCTTCCCGCTTAAAAAGAGAAATAAAATAGCTCATTGAAGTGATACAGTTATAGGAACGCTTTATTAGATTATATTGTCACCTTTATATAAGTAATCTGACTATAAACAATAGTATAGTTTATTTCATGCCAAAATATAATAAACTGTGTGGAGAACCTTGGTGAGCATATTTTAAATAATGATAGGTTATGTTATTTTGTATTGTTTTAATCGCATTTTTGTGACTACAAGCATTGGCTCTTTGTTTTACATTAATGTAGAATATTTCCATTTTCTGAATATTTTCCCAGAACGTTGTTTTATTTTTATAATGAAATAGCAAGAATTAATTATCATTTAATCAGTCAGTGAATTTAATAACTTTAGTGTAGTTGATTGAGTCCACACATAGTATTACGTGTGAGTGTGTAATTTGGAAAGCATAAGAAATTGTTAGAGATTTTATTTTTTTAATCGTATGATTTAAAAACCCTCAGCCTATTGTAATTAAGATAGGGATTAGGAATTTTGGGGCAGTTATGTGGTTCTGTTTTGATCACTGAAATTAATAAAAATTGTCTTCAATTGATTGTGTATGACACATGTAAACAATAGTATAATTCTTGTTATTGCTTTATATAATAATCTAAACATTTGATACCATTACTGACAATAACGTAAATATCATTATAATGAGGAAAGCATTAACTTAATTCAAGCAGAAGTTAAATGTGCGTGCAGAGCCCTTACATTGCTTCTATATCTTCTGCACATTGTTACATCCAACCTAATCTAACTTAACCAACAGGTGTTAAGATACATTTACTTAATATTATGCGTATTTCCCTTTTAAGATAGGAAAAACTGTACATCCAGACAGGGTTCATATAAACATATAGCCTGCTAAAGTAAACTTCTAGATTTTTTACATTAATAGTTACTGTCTCAACACTTGTAACATTTTTGTGACCTTATTAGCACGTCTTTTTGGTGTGTAAAAACTATAAAATTCTTAGAAGTGAATTCCTTTTTCATCACTAAGTTTCTTCAATGTGTCTTCACACTTTGATATTTCATAATTGTTAAGTGCGTAGGCGGGTTTTCTTTGTCCTCAGTGGCTGACACTTTGTTTTCATCATACCAAAACACGTATAGGGGCTATTTCATCAAAGTAAAATACTAATTTGATCAATCGCAACTTCTTTATTGGTCATTTAACTCAGCATTCAGAGAAGCACTACAAGTAACCAGGACCAGGACTCACATGGCTGAGTAAACTTTTACTTTTAGGCGTCACTATTTCTCCTCTTACTATATCTTACTACCCAAAGCATTTTAAATCCTATTTGTATTGAAATATTTATATTGGTTTATTATTTCATTCAATTCCTTTCGTATTATATGGGGATTGTAAATTTTAAACGAATTTCCCTTCATTTTTTATATAGGGAAGTTATATAGGAAGAACCTTAGTATTAGATGTTATTAATGTGTAATCCTCTCTGTGACAAAAGAGCCCAGGGAGAATAGGTGATCAATAATATTCTTCGTTCTCAAATCGGTGCTGATTTCTTAACACTTTTACGTACTTTATAAAAAATATACACCTGTTTGTGTGATGTACTTCCTCACTTATTGTTCATATCAATAATTTATTTAGAGTTTTAGAAGGCTAAAAATTGAAAATTAATAGAAACTAATATGCGCTAGCTGGCTAACTTAGTATTGCCTTACTAATTTATGTTAAACTGTGAAACTCAATAACTTGTAATACAGTGTTATCACGTTCTGTAAGGAAACGTAGTATATACATATTTATTCATTTGATAGGTTACTAAAACCTACACTAAAGCTCTATTCCTTTGCAGAATAGATACAAAAATATCCATTTGATGTGATAAGTAAGAGAGAAACAAAACTATATGCCATCGTCAATTTTAAATATTTAATAGTTTTAATACTTATGTTTTTTGCTGATATTTTTATTCAAATTTCTATTATTATGTAAGGATTTTTTAACAAGTTTCCCTTCATTTTGTATAGGGAAGTTATTAACCTTAGTTTTAGCTGTAATCCTCTCTGTAACAAAAGAGTGCAGCGAGAATAGGTGATAATTATATTCTACGTAGACAAATAAATGTTGATTATGTAACTCTTTTACGTACTTGATAAAAAATATACAGCTGTTTGTGAGAAGTATTTCCTTACTAATTGTTTAAAGCAATCTTTTTTAGCGTTTTAGAAGGCTAAATAATAAAAATAAATTTAATATAATTTGTACCAGCTGGCTAAATTAGTATTGCCTTACTAACTAATGTTTATTGTTAAAACTCAATAACTTTAAATACAGTGTTATATATAAAGTTTTGTAAAAAATATAGTCTATACATTTTTATTCATTCGGTTGGTTACTAAATAAAACCTACACTAGAGCTCTCTCTCTCTCTTTGTAGAATAGATAAAAAATTTCAAACTGAAGTTATAAGTGAGAGAGATGCAAAACTATATTTCATTGTCAAATGTATAATTAAATAAGTTATAACAAAATAATAATTCAACTTCTGTTTCATGTATAAATAGAATAAGTGTTTATCAATAATAATGCATCTCTCTGCTTATAATTTCTAAATCGACTGCGCGACTTGCTGATCTAAACCATGACCAGAAAGGTTAGTACTTAATATTTAGCACTGTAAATGAAGTAAAAGGAATAATAAATACAAAACCTCACTAGAGAGTTTTGATTATTTGTATTTTAACATATTCTAAGTCAATGATTATGGTTATTGGGTTCTCGGACTAATCAAAAATGTTCTGGACTGGACTAGTAAACATGGACTTCAACTAAACCATGTAGTTGACCAGCACCGTTACAACTATTCGTAACGGTTACTGAAGATGGAATGTACTACCTTAATATGATAAAGTTGAAAAATGGAGACAGACCTTACTCTAAGATGGACTGATTGAGAGACTTATAAGAAAGTTTTTGCGTCAATACATTCCATAAGAGGTTTTAGCCGCTTCACATAAAACTGTTAAATATACAAAATACATAAAAATGCATTTTATTTAGCGACTTTATTTTAGTGAAACATCGTTGTTTTTAAATATACTCCTGTCAAATCAAGATCTAGCACTGAATTATCAATACAAAGCACATTACAATAATACATGTACTAGTCTAGGCCTATCTATACAATACTGTACTTTAATAATTTTCTACAATTTCTACTTTAAATATAGCACAATATAAAACATTTCTAATGTGTCCAGGAAGACCATTAAAACTAATGGGGGCTGGAATACGCGAAGCTCCTTCTCCCAACTTCCAGCCTCAGCCTAGGGAAGCTTTACGTCCTGGCTGCGTTTCGTTCAGAAAAATCCCCACGGTACAAGGGCCTCTCGATCAGGTACTGAGGTTATCCAATCTTGAGTGCCTTTATTCTTATTATTCTTGCTTCTATTAGCTTTTATACTGTAAAATACACTAATTCTATGAGAATAAGCTTTGAAAACTCATTAACGTCAAAATAGTTTATTTCATTTCAATGTGAGGAATGCAAGTATTAGCGAGTTTTGAGTGGACTATGACGGGGGTAAAGTATCTGTATATTTTAGTTAACTGCATTAATTGAACGACAGGTTTTGATTTTTGATTACAATAATTTATCTTCCAATGATTTTAAAAATCATAAAAAGTATAATGTAACAATATTTTTGTTTCAAAGTTCTCAAAGTAAAATACTTCTAATGTAATGCATGAAAATAAATGGATTGAGGGTACATGCTTTGTAAGCACTGTATATTATGGGTGCATAAATAATATACAATACCTTACTATAGGTTTCCTGGAATAATATTCAATGAAAAACCAATTCCACATCAGTTAGTTTATAACAATGTTTCTCTTAAGATATGCATTGGAACAGATTTTTTGTTATTACATTACCGGTTAAGTTACAATATTAATGTGCTGAATATTGTTTTAGTTTTATTGTCGAAGTGCCACAGCGATATTGATGAGCCGCACCACTAATGAAAATTCTTTATATTCAATATTTAATACTGCGAGTACCTGAGGATATCGAAAACAGCACAGAAGTAATATCATATTACTTATCCTCTTATCCGATATAAGTTGGTGAGAATGTGCTGTCGGTTGTGTTGTTGTTTACGTTGTGGACTACTTACTTGCACCCTAAGGATCCGTGTTATACGGAACTATTTTAAACACAAGATAGCCAGAGAAGGACTTTTGTGTAGTATAATAATTATTTTTAAACATATCTTCATTCTATCATATAGAGAGGTTTCCCAATCCTCAAATGAACTTTTCTTCTTGGTCACAGAATATATATTTTGAATATATAATCATGGAATATTGAAATAAATAAGGCTTTCAAAGGCCACGTGTCCCAAATAGAGAGATCTTCCTTTAAAAATGCATTAACGCCAGGGTCCTTTATACCTCATGTAGTAGCTGAAGTTAAAACTTACAGAAAAGAATCATTTCAGTGGATTAATGATAAAACCCAAAATTTGGGGCCTCCTAAATGGTGCCCATCGAAACGGACTTACACCTTAAGACGGTTTAAACAGCATACTTCACAAACAAGGGGCCATAACTTCACAACTGTCTACACACAACCATAATACATAATTTAACCTGAAATCATGTACAGTTTAATTTAAGGTGTTTTATTTGTAAGATCAGAGTTTACCTTTTTACAGACAGGTCAATCTAGCGCTATTTTGGGCTTAATATCCTGAGTATACACGTATACGCATTTAAGATAATATTCAAATGTTTGACAAAAAAATGTATCACAGTTAAATTACGAGTAAATTTACTAACTTAAATAGAACTACAAAATAAAAAGACAGATTAGTGTTTCAGTATTATTGGTGATATTTTATAAATTGTTATCAATCGATCTTCTGCTATACCTAGACATTTTGTACCACCTTTGTACCGTTATATTGAAAAATAACTTTTTTTACAATAAGTTATGTATAGAGGAGTGAATTAAATCTCAAATGCAAAATTTATTATTTAACTTTCGATTTTTAATAGATTTATTATTTTTTTCGATTTTTTTTAAAGTAGCTTGGTAAAATAGGCATGTTTATTCTTGTTCCGTTTGTATTAACTTATTTACAACTTTAATGGTAAGACAAAAAGTTTTTCTTAAAGATTATATGAAACTAATTCTGAAATTCTTTTTTTTAAATCCGACATTGAAACTTTCTCGTTGTATAGAACAGGAGTAGTTGGTGTCAAAGTGAAGTATTGTCCAATGACCCTTTGCTGTCTGACGGCGAGGCGCTCATATCCGGTCAGTTTATTGGCGATAAAGTTATTAAGGCGAAGACCTGCAGTAATGTCAATAACAGACATTAGTGTATCTGTTACATGCCTGACGTTAATACTAGTTGACTTCTTTTTGAAACGGTCAACTATAATAAATTGTAAAAATTTTTAATGCATAATGTAATTGTAATACTGGGCAGTCCAACATTTTTTTAAATAATTAACATGTTTTCACAGAGTGTGCCAGATAATATATTAAAACATTTACGCAGTTAAAAAAAAATATATATATATATGTATTGGAACAAATGTTGTATAAAACAAATTAAAATTTTACTACTTCTTTACGTAACTATAAGTTATCTAATATGTCCAAACCGTATTCCCCGAAAAAGTCATAGTGACTTTTGCACAAGTACTGCGATAGTAACTGTATTTGTGGGAGAATTCCTCCCTTCTAGATTCAACTACTGGACCTCAGTCCGTGTTCCACACACTAGTAAGATGATCAAGGTTGCTTTTAGGAGAGAATCCTATAGGGCCGTCCCGATGTGGGTTCGCACAGAAAATGCGAGAAGGTAGGGATTTCATCCGGTTCTAAGGATGAGTAGACTGGTTTTGCAATCACCTTTCACCAGGGTATCGTTTGATCTTCTGTCCTTAGGTAGACCACTGTCTTCTCTAGTATTGAGTCTGATTACGGAACATGGGCACTTGACGAAGGATCCGCACAGAAACTACCTCGGAGTATAATATTAGAGGTTGAAACCTACAATATAAATAGTGGTAAATGGTAAAAATCAACTCATTTATTACCGTTGCGTTTCTACTATAAGCAGTACATAAGTAGGACATTCAGATTATTCAGATCGTCTTACTGATGGTATAGTTTGCTTGCTTTTATAATAAAATACTCAAGTATAATTTCTTAAACTAATTTACAATAAACGACAACTTCTCATTATTATCTACCAGTTATCTTTACGTAATCATCATACTAGATATTGCACGTAATGTAACAAACCTATTCCTTTTAAATATAAGATTCTAATTTCCTTCTATTACAAGTTTTAATTAACTTATTTATCTATCTGTTATGTGACACTATGATATCCATGTCTTAAAAGACTGTTGGTGAATAAGTAAATATTTAATCATCATGTTCATTTGAAAGCATAAGCATCTTCCAGGCTAGCGCAAACAATGGCAATATAAAACTACGCTCTAAACTCTTTTATTAATGTTTGTAAATCAAATCCATGTAAACCGTTTCAAAATAGCAAGCTTTGCCATGTTTTACCACTAATTTTACGCTGAACCTTTCACTCTGACAAAATAATCATTATAATAGTGATTTTAACTTTTTGACATAAACTTTATATGGCAGTTAGTAACCTGTGTCTGAACATAAATGGTAGCTCGCACTGTTATGTACAATTTTACAGAACTATAAGAGAAAAATTAGTGTGTGGAAAATAATATAAATATATAATTTTTTGGAACGAGAAACTAAAATATACTTAAAAAGATAAAAATGTTTTCCGGAAATAAAACCACATATTAAATAGATCTAATGAACATAACAAATATAAACATCAACACTTTGACTTATATATAATAGTTTTGTATTTATATACTATTTATATTGACGTATACTATATATTTCAATTTTAATTTTGTTGAGATAGAACTATTTGTGAGGAATAAAACATATACCTCATCATGTGGAAGTTGTATAAGAACGAGCTTTAATTTTAAAGTTCATTATTTTGTTGATTACGTTTTATCCTTTGTTCCTGAAAGTTTGATACTACTACTACAAATGTAATATTTTTAAAAGTAATTAAAAGGCGGAAAACTAAAAGAATACATTTTTAAGTGTATACAGAGATTTTTTTAGGTTTTAAAGAAACAATAATTTCGTTTGACAGGGCTTATTAATGGATAACTATTTAAAATAATAATCTATTTTTAATTCTAACACTATGGATGTGACGTTGGCTTTTTGGATGTCGGGTTCAAATTATTTGGTTACAAAATAACTTGAATAAATTAAATTTAAAATAATACTGTTAAAAATAATCAGAATACTAATCCATTTAAGGATAGATAAAATTAAAAAGTGATACATCTTGAAAAAATACGGTACAAGTCTTTTCACCGCTTGATAGATGAGTCGCTGCTCGCAGGTTTGGAATTATACGGTTGAGTTGATGTCCGTTAAGATAATGGCGGCTCTTAGATCCGTAAAATTATTGCACTACGGGTAAAACGTTACGACTGCAGCAATTAAACATTATTTGGAGGGAAGGAATTTAATTGAATATTTATGTAGTGTAAACTGTTCCTTTACCAGTATATATAAACAAATATTCATACAACAAATTTATAAAAACTAGTTGTTATAGCAATACGTATTTTTCATTAAACAGTGTCATCGTAAATTTGAATTTATTTCTTGTAACGTGTTCCAGGAAAATTGTAAAATAATGAATGTAATAAAAATCCACTTACGATGGTCTAGAGGTAAGACCCAACTTGAACTGTATAAAAAAATAACCTGAGAGTCCTTTAAATCGATAGATAAATAATAAAAACATCACCTTCAGACGAATAGATAAATATATTGAAAGTTACTACTGTAAATGATTTGCTGGTGGGTATGTATATTTTTGTATCTGCAGTGAATGTTTTGAGTGTGTCAAACTAAATCAATTACATATTGGAAAAACATTATTTAATACTTTTGATGGCCTGCTATATAAACCTCCAAACAAACTATTACTGCTGATAATTAATTTCTTTCACTATCGATTTCAAGTAACACCAGCTTGTGTACACGTAGAATACTAATTGGCTCTCGACTCCTGAGATTACCAAACAATGACTGAACAGCTCTGGGATACTCTGTAGTGGTTTTGTGTTAGAGGTAATCTAGAAAATAGGAGAACCTGCTTATCTGTTATTAGACAAAGTATGTAACATTTGATACAATCATCCAAATATTGATAATAATCATTAAGTATAAATCGCAAAACTGACTTAAAACGGAGTGGTTAGTTCTTATTCAAAATCTTAAATCTTCAGCCAATGAAATAAATTACAGTAAATGAAAAGGTATTTACTTATTATTTCCTTTCTCGTAAACAAAAGTAATGATTAACATGTAAACAATTTTAAATAAATCATGTTAATGTTAGGAACGTTAGGAATTGGGATAGCATATTTCTAAGAAATCTAAAGTGGGATTCAGCCTCTGAGCCAATTTAGTCTTTTGATTCATTCCACCTCTGTTTTCTAGAATCCTACATCTTTTGCACGGATATCCAAACGACTTGACCACAACCTGGAAAATTGTCAAGCTACTGGATTGGTATGGCTTTTGAAAGCATCATTATCCTCTGTGAGTATCTTAGCCTCCAGTAGCTGCCCTTAACTGGAATCCGTAGCTTCTCGGGCAAACTGACCTCTACGCTCCAGTCTATGGCCTTAACATAACTTTCGAATATTCGATTTTATCTACATGATATCCCAGTTTCTGGAGCCGTCTGAATTCAGAAAAACTTTAGTATTTTAAAACGATCAGAATGTAGGTGAAGTCATAATTTCGAATCATCCAGAATGGAAATTTCAAACCTATAAGAGGCGCGAACTGAGAGAGCTTAAGAACTAAACATTTTTAACCTATCTAAAGTCTGTAACAAATAAAAAATTCTAATAGTGAAAATAGTAACTATTACCCAATGAACATTTTTACATTTTGAGCCTTTAATGTTTGAAGCTCTGACCTCTATTGGCTAAAAACTTCAGGTATACGAATGTTCTCCACCATTTCCAGATATCACTCTTGTCATCGACTTTTCTTAGACATGCAGGTATTTTTAAAATGCGAAAAGCTTGGCACTCTTTTTCTAACGGTGTTCTACTTCAATTTTAATACAATGTTTATTATAAGGAAATTGAAATATACCCTTCTCAATAAATATCCATAGATATTTTAAGATATTAGGGCAGTTGTGAAGGAAAACGCTTGAGCTCATGTAATTGATCCTCTCTTAGCACAATATTATGTAAAGTAAAAAGATTTTCCATATTCCAAGTTAAGCATGTATATAATTACATTAGTAACTTGTTATAAGATTTTTAACGGTTGTATTTTGTAAGGAAATTGAGAAGTGCTCTGCATTATAGACTGCTATATTTTGAAATATAACTAGATTTTATATGTAAATGAGCAACAGCGTAAACGACATCGAAATATTTCTCTAGATATTTTTAGCACACACAATAACTTAGTAAAAGTTGTTGTATGTTATTCGGGTGGTAAATGTTATACAAAATATGCAGTTTATTTTGGAAAGAAAAATAAATGAAACAGCTGAAACATACCTAACACTAATATGTGTTAAGATTGTAGATTTCCATAGAAACTAGTTTTAGTTTAGATTTTATTTTTTCATTTTGTTACATAGTTTAGTTGCTTGCTTAAAAGTAGTTCAACTCTCAGTAAGTCCGAGAACCACATCCAGGATCAGGACCAGGGCCTACAAGGATGAGTTACTTACAGTTATTATGTCAAAGTCACAATATCTACTTTCATAATTTCTTGCTGTCCAAAGTATTTTATATCATATTTTTAAAGACTATTAATCACAGCACAAAATACTGGAACAGTTCATATCTCGTGTTAAGGAGATTACAACGTATACATACCATAATTTAATTTAAACAATTATATTTTGTAATATTTATTTAAGATTCCTTTCTTGTTTTTTAGTACCATAATTATAGAGATTCCAAAATTTCATTCGTCCGCCTTGTGCAAAAGCTGCTAAACTTGTGTTCTGGGCAATTTTACTAAATCCGTACCCAAACAGTTTTAGAGGAAACAGTTTTTTCCAAGGAACTACAGCCTATAAGCACTTTGGATCTATTACCATATACACCACAACCAAAAAGAGAAATAACATTTAAACTATATTTTAAAAACATTTTGCCTCTATAGTATGTATATAGATAGGCAACAACACAACCAGAAAAATTGGTTTAATGTTAGTACTAGTGTTGAGGTAAAGAAGCATTGATGCTAAGAGAAAAATAAGGTAAACACGTGAAGTGTACGTACAAAAACTGTTTAATATCCATGGAAACATAAAAGGACAGGTAATTTATAGACTGGTTTTTAAATAATTCTACATATTTGTGTTCAGTATCCATTCAACGCGTAGCACGTAAGAGAAGCATCAGCTAGAATACGATGCGATCACCAGTACCACGACTAGGCCTTACATGGATTAGTTACCTTTATAATTAGAGATATAATTATAAAGGTTATATAAAATTATAATTTCTTCATTCTATCTCTCGTTATCCAAAGCAAATTACATCCTAGTTTAAGCAAGTATTATTTACAGCACAAAACAGGGACAGGAATGTAATGATAATGGAATAAATTCTATTCTATTCATTTTGCATATGTTTTAATTTCGTGGTTTTCGCTTTTCTTGGAAATTACTTAATCAATGAAATATTATGTAATCTTTGTGTAAATACAGAAAGAACCTTTTCTTAGGGTGTCTTTAATTCTGTCTGTACCCAAAGTGTGCAGAAAGAATCAATTCAGAACTTAGCTACAACAATTATTACAAAATATCAGTCAAACTTTATATTCGCTGATACATATCCGCTAAATATTTTTAAATTTATAAGGAGACATATATCATAAACTACATATATATTTGAATTTTTTTGCAATATCCAGTAGGATAAATATTCACCTTGAGTTGAAAACAGTTTTGCTAGGTGTTTATATATGAAAATACTAACTGAGTTATGTTTATTTATTATATTTAATAAATGTGTTAAACTGTGTTGACCATTTTTGAGAGAAATATGGTCTGTGATTTTCAATTGATTCAATTAGTTACTGAATTTAACACCAGATGTCTCTCTCATAGTACAAGATATATGAAATATCCAATTAAAGTGATAAAGTAATATAAAGGTCTTATTAGATTTAAATGTAACTTTCAAAATTCTTCTTGTTTCTGTAATTACTCTTAATAATAATTTAATTCTGTTTCATGACAAACCAGAATGAATCGTTGTCGGTGAAAAATGCCTTAGCTGAAAATTAGAAAGTTCTCTGCAGAATTACACCATTTCCAAAGTGATTTTAGTAAAAAATAAGAGTTAAATAACACTAGTAATATACTGTATCTTAGAAGTCATCAGGGAATTTAAATTGTTATTGACATAATTGGAGGTCTAAGTCAGCAAATAAGGGTGGTTAGTTTCTATGTAAATATTAAGGGTTACAATTAAGTGAATTAAAAAATAAAATTTTACAAGTGACAAGGAAAGGTAGTATTTTAAATTGTTTTCGTTGCAAATTAAAGGTTATATTAACCTTAAGGTTAATTAAGGTTGAAATTATTGGGGTTTAAAGTACTTTATACTTCTATTTCGCGGATATACATCCTTATAAATACATTATTCAAAATATAAATTGGATTGAACGTGTATTTTTTGAAAGAGAATGGTCAAATAAAACTGTTATAAACAAAAAAAAGCTCTCAGTTTTGATATTCTCTGGGAAACACCAGTCATTGAACATCTGTTATTCCACAATCACATTATTTACAACTATGTAGGAGTACGTTACACCAGGTGTTACGAAGAAAGCTTCACTGAAATTGTGTTCAAAGTTTAAAGTTGATACTTCATTTTATTGTTAAGATGTCTGAAAGACAGTTTTGCATCCCCTACTAGACAAAAAAAGAAACTGTTTTAGTGTACTGAGTAATAAACTTCAGGAACGCTCAGGCAAATTCCATGGATGAACATGCACCACAATAGCATTCGTACTTTTCTATGGAAACACGATTCATAAAAGCTTTTATTTAAAATTCTACAGGTGATCTTTTTCAAGATAACAACAAGATACTGTCAAATTTATCCTATGAGTTTAGTTCTACATCAGGGTTTATATAATATCAGTTATGGTAAGTTAGCAAGGTTACTACTACTTAAATTTACAAAACGACTTAAAAATAATCTTGTTACACGCTTTTAGACCTGAATTTTCTGTATTAATCTTTAATTATATATTATGAATACGTTGCATGTGTTAATATTTCACATGTTAACATCTCGTAAGATTCAATTCAGCTAATTTACTAATTCATTTATTTTGCTTTTTTCCCTTTTACATCATAGATACACATGAGTCCAATGTAAAACATTTACAAATGCTAATCCATATCCATTGGAGTGAAATCCGAGTGAAATGAGTGAAACATCATTGGAATCATTGTTACCTATATTGAAACAAGACTTCATATACAATTTTAAGTATATAGTTCAAAATCTTTACAAGATATAATATGAATAGACTTACATATAGACAGAGAAAACATTGGACAGACAGGCAAAAGATAACACTAATAATAAAACGTCTATAATTATGGCGTAACTATCTTTATTGAGAGTTAATTTAACTTTCCAACATAATTCTGTTATACAGCCTGAATTAAAAGAGGGCACTCATGATTCCAAATTATAGTTAAAAATGTAGGATAAATCTAATAATACATTTTATTATTGCTTAAGTAGACAGTACTTCTACTTTATGACACAAAAGTCTTCAAAATCAATAAACTTATGAATATTTTTACTCTCTGAACCATAATACGCTTAGAATAAACGTATCTAATATGTTTTGAACATATTTTTCATTCCCGTATAATAAATAATAAATAACTTAGCAATAATTTGGATACATATTTATTTGAATTTTTGTTCACCATAGCCACGCTAAGGCCGCAGTACCTCAAAGTGATCAGCCCGCCTTTGAGAGTCCTCCAGATACCCAAGTAGCAGCTGGTTACTCAGCACAACCCACGTCAACCCCTGTAAGTTTAGAAAACAATATAATACGGAGCCTATTGTCAAAATTAGTTAATTATCATAAACCTAAGAGAGGTTTAACCTTTTCTAACAGAGTTTTCCACAATATCGCACTCTGTAAAATGTAACATAATGCCCCAGTGATCGTGGTTAAACCTAGGAAACAAGTACGATATTAAAACACATACGTGGTTGTAAATTATTCTGTTTGTTACATGTTCATGTTTATAATACTGTAAGAAATTTAAACATCTACTTAATATCTGATATAATTTTTGCGTCACATCCCATGAACATCACATAATTAGTTCTTATTGACCTAATTATGGATGGGAGTGTATGGTGTTATCTCCCAGAGCGTGATCAGCGAAAGCCGTGCTGTGTAAGTTTAGTTTATTGTTAATATGTTAATTATTCTTAAAGTGATTGAATGTAATCTTTAAGTTTAATATTCGTTTGTTTTTACGTTTTGAAAATACTTTTCGGCCATCCAGAAATGGTATAGACTATAAATTAGACTTTGGCTATGAACTGTCTTAGATATGGTGTCATTGAACCAATGTGTCATGGAGATCTGTACGTACATTATAAGAAAATAAATGGGACCCTTTGACACGTAAAGTTGTTCGCAAAATCTATATCTATGCCATCAGCAGCTCGAATTATGAATGAATAATAATTACTTGTTTATACACAACAGCTGTAACTTGACCTTTATCTTTCACTAGAAATATATTTTTAGTTTTATGTGTACAAAATGGTACTAAATACTAGAATAAGTTATGTTAAAAAGTGGTAAAAAAGCCAATTTGACCATTTAGTATTACGATTTCATGTTTAATAAAATCTTAAGTATTCTGTGCAGGTAAATATGATATAAACTTGAAATGGACTGTACTTTGAAAACTAATACATAATAAACCTAAATAGACCCCTGTATACCTTATAATATATCTGTAAAATCTTCTTATTTTCGGTAAATAAACAAATTAGCTATAGCGTAAACGACTAACGGCAATGGGTCTGAACAGTAATATACTAACACATACACCGTAACCTAATAAGGAAACAAATCTTTAAAATTGGATTTTATACGAATGTTTGTCTGTAGGGTAAGTACTCACATGATATGAGTGTATAATCACGTAACATAAATTTCGATGAGTACATGGTAGCAGAAGTGAGGTAAAACCACAAATGAAGGAAAAAGACGAAAACTAAATAAAAATAAAAAAAATACAAACAATATATATCGAAGGTATGTATATCCATGGAAATGACAAAACAATGACTGAGGCGTTTTGGTATTTCGTATATTACAGTGTTCTATGTCAAAATTCTCACAATCACAGCGCAAAGTGTAACCTTTAAAAAACAGACAACGTGGACTAGGACCAGGATCAGGACTTGCAGACGAGTTACTGTTATTGTTCAGAAATCACGGTTTCCACAGACACCATAGCTCGCCACCCAAACCATTTACATCCTAGCTTTAGGGACTAATAACCACAGCAGAAAAAACAGAAATAGCGCTTATATAAGATTACAATGTAAACTGATTTTACACGTCTGTAAAATTTTATTGAGTCTAGTTATAGGACTGCAACGACTACTGTATTCATGAAAGACGTTTAGGTACGTTTTGCAGTAAACATTTTATTTATGATAATATTCCGTGAATCCAAAGCTATCAGGGTGAGTTATTTTAAAGTTTTTCTTAAAAGACAACAAATATTACTAACTACATAAGAGTTTTTAATTATTTTTGCCTCGAGTTTTGCATCCTTGTCTTGTGAGTTTCAAAGTGTTTTGGCATATTATAGGTGGGTACAGTTAAATAAATTCCACCTTCACCTTCTAATCTAACGGTTAGGATAGGATTTTAGCTGATATACCAAAAAATAACACTTAGTTCGGGATATTGTAAAACGTAACCTGTATTGTGTTAGTGGACTGTTCTTGATTTTGTAAACCTGGCTTGCATTTGGATAATATGGTAAAGTGGAACTGAAGTACGTCTGCCCTACCTTAAGCAAACAAATAGCATTTTATATATATACAAAATCCGTAAAATATAAAAAATACTTCCCTTTTATTATTTTAGTTGGATATACGCAAAAACCTATTAATTATGGGGAGTTGCATGTAAACAAATGGTGAGATATTTTAGATAACCTACTCTATCGTATGGTAATTGGGATATATTTCGAACTTATCGGTGAATTTATTTTGTAATAATTAATTGAATTGCGCGTATTTATAAGTTAATGTTTAAAATCATTTAACAGAATATTATCAAATAGTAATGTTCACCAATTATTCCTAAGAGTTTCACACTTGCATATTTTGGACCAGGCATATGAAATTTGAACACAGCATGTTTGTTCTTAATTATATAAACCAATTCAGGCCTTTGTTCTACACTATAAATTGAATTGTCTAAGATAAGGTTATATAAAATGAACATTATAGTATGAACATAACAAGGAAATATGTGGTGACTTCCTGAATTAGATAATATGCATAAGGCGATTCCGTTAAAATACAAAAATATACAAATTTTGGGTTTAGCTCCATTTCACAGGATGACATCTGGCACTAAGCAGAATTGATTCCTAAAAACTGGAGTCTGTGTCTGTCGGAAGAGATTCGTTTGTGACGAAAACCTTAAAAACCGAATTCTGAATCTTTTTAAAATCGGAGACACATGCAAAAGAGCTCTGACTGTTTTCCCAAATGTCAAACAAACTCTAGTGAAGTTGTCAGGCAGATGAAGACAACTTCGGTGAACTTGACATATATTACGTAAAACTATAACCTCTCAAGCTTTTTATATATTTTCTCCTCTCCTATCAATATAGACTCGTAATTTAGTCTTGTTTGTAATTGTGCTCAGAACAGCTCGTGTACTAGTCTGTATGATATAGCGTGTTAAGGTTAGTAACATCAATTCCTAAATAATTTCGTTTGACTGTCTTTTGTAGATTTTATGAAAAAGGTCAAGTTTAATTGAGTAATAAATTGTAAATTCTCTAGTTTAAGAGTAATCTAACATTTTTAAGCAAAAATTTCTGTTTCATTAAAATTATTTCATCTGTAACTAAAATAAACATATGTACCAAACGATTAATAATTGCATTAATGGAATACTAACTTGCTTTTTAAATTATATCGACAATAGTCCATAAAACAAAACATTCAATATATCTCATATATACGTATAGAGTTGCTACCATTACAATATTATAGCTTTTACTTTAAAACATTTACCTATGCTATGTTACAGCATCACTACTACTTATAATACACATCTGGTCTTCCGTATGAACGCAGCTTTCAAGATTCAGAGTCAAACGTGTCATGATTCACTTTTACGTACTACTATTTTTAATAAGTTTTAAGAGAAACATTTTAAAGTATGTAATTGTATTCTAGATGGTTTCAATCAGATATCTCGTAGCAGTTCTTTTAATCTATATAGGTGTTATTGTTGCGAATAGATAAATTAATTAGCAATACAGAAACATGTTATATTTTAAAGTATCTCTTCATACAATATCTCATCTATAGTGTTTTAGGACATATATTATAACGTAGGACAAACATAGAATTTTAAAAAGGCTATGCCCATAAGGTATGTTTACCAAGTAATCATAGAAAAATGTCCTTATTGATATTCATTAGTAATCAATAATTTTATTTTCCCTTCTATTATATTTACAGGTTGATCTCCATAAAAAATACGTGTACGGGGCAATTACTGTAGTTGCAATATCAACAAGTAAGTTACGATAAAAAGAAATATTACAAGACCAGACCGAAATATATTCAACAGTGTTTACTCTAGAACCATTTTACAGAGGACTCCAATTTTCAAACTTTTTTGGTTAAGTCAAATGATTTATGTTACAGTGTTTTCAAAAGTTGATAATCGTAATAGCCAGAGGCATGATCAGGCAGGAATGACATGGATGAGTTACTTCTGTAATTCAGAAATCGCAATTACTCCACTATCTCTTGCTACAAAAATCAGTTTTAGTGACTATTAATCACAGTAAAAGATATAGGAACATGTGGATTAATTACGTGGTTTACAAAGGAAATTGAATTTTTATATTGTATTATTATTGTGTTTTTTTTTTTAATTTTAAATAACTCCAATTACATTTTTTAGGAAAATATACTAACCTAGTATTTTGAGCTGTATTAATCCTCTCTGTATCCAAAGCACAGGAGAAATTTGTATTTAATGTTCCTGTCGATCATCCTTACATGAACATAATTTATTAATCGTGTTTAGGTAGCTGATATAATATATGTTTATGAAAAGTATTTTCTAACATGTATTTTACAACAAAGTTTCTGGCATATTTAAGTATGTAAAGTATAGAAAATAATTTAAAAAAGGCTTATGCCAGCTGACTATGATTGAAATGTCTATCTAAATTATGTTTAATTGTTAAAATTCAATAAATTAAAAACATTTTATTCCGAGATTATAAAAGAAATATGGTCGTTATTTGTAAAAACTATTCAATTAGTTTCTTAAATTAACACCAGATGTCTCTTCTGTACTACAATAGAAAAGAAATGGGATTTTCAAATTTATTTAGTAATGAAAACATCTTCTTAGATTCCAATGTCACTTAAAATATGAAATTTATCTCTGCAACAAATAATAAATTAACCTATTTTTTATGACAAAATATAATGAATCGACATGAAGCATAATGCGTCATTTAAACTTATAAATCAAGAGGAAACTATGGCAGGGTTGACCATTTTCAGAATGTCCTCTGTAAGCATGTTGTAAACAAAATAAAATAAAACAACGGTAACAATCAATCATAGAAATCTTTACTTATTATTTATTACACATTCCTAGTTCATATTTAAGGTGGTTCAGTTTCATCCTAACCAATTACGTTAGTTAAAATGGATCAAATATTTCATATGAAAAGTTTACCAATGCCCTAAACAAGAACAAATCTGATGCTTTGTTAAAAGTTGTGGGTTTTCAAAACTTTTCATTGCCTTTTCATTATCCTTAACATACTCGTGTTAAATTAAGAGAGATTTCGTTTCTGATTACTAGTGTAAACAATCAAAAGACAACACACACTGACGCGTTGTTTGTTGGTAAGTACGCTGACGCGCACCGGCTGATGTTCTCTTCTCAGTGATCGGTGAGAACGTGACCGCTCACGGCAGTGCCCGCACCAACGCGGCAACACCGCGGCATCAGTCTCCCCACTGCTCGCTGCCCCTCCACACCCTTACAATGCGGAAGGTGTATCTATTCGACTATAGCCAATTTTCTCTTTGATCAATGTGTAAAGGTTCGATAATGATCAGCCAAATCTTATACAGTGATGTGTACTATAATCGAACTCGATATTGCCATCAAATAAATTATCCTAATTGATAACCTGCCTAATTAGTGTTTCGCTCTGATCTTAATCATATCTGTACCCAAAGTGTGCAGGGAGAATCTATTTACTATTTCATGAAAAGCATCAGCATCCATAGTGTCCAAGTCCAAGTCCATATTAAATCCTATATTAAATCTTTTTTATATTTAAACAATAAAAATATCTATGCCGTAACGTGCGCAGTAAAAATAAAATTATAATTCCTTAAAGTACAGGAGAGCAATCATTGTCAACCATTCAATAAGTATGGAAAGTTATAGTTATACTAGTGTGACTACCCTATTAGTGCTAGGGTAGTGGTTTGAACATAGCAGAATTGTTATGGAAATAGTTATAGCTTTCATTTTATTAATCTTATTCAGGAGGTAATAATTACAAAAAAATCGCAATTAAATATTTGAAAATAAATTAAATATATTTAATCTTTACTTTTTACTATTTTTTTCAAATAATTGATTGTTTTAAATTAAATGATAAAAATAGTATTTTGCTTCCCCTAAGAATTTATATAATTGCAGTTTAAATGTAAAAACTTACATTGAAACAGTTTATACTTAGTTATAACGCGTTTACAATTAACAGGGTTTTTACGATGATGAAGATTATTTTGATCAACAAATAACTTTCGGATATTTTGTGAGCTAAAAAGAAGTTGCAATTTATGTGTTTAAATCCTTTCAGTACTCTAAGTGTACAGAAAGTAACGGTTTACAATCATTTTCAACACTTCGTCCAAGATACATACTATCCGTCATATATAACTGATAAAAAGTGTAAATATTACTTGAACAATTATTCTCGTATATTTTTGGAGCTAAATAATAACTTTAAATTCATTTTTTTATCCTTTCAGTCCTCTAAGTGTTCAGAAAGAATCAGTTTACAATCATTTCCAACACATCGTCCAAGCTACATAACTATCCGTCATACATAACTGATACAAAGTTTAAAGAATATTTAAAGAATTATTCTCGTATATTTTTTGAACTAAGAAAGAACTTGAGATTAATTTTTGTTAATCCTTGCAGTTACCTAAGTGTTCAGAAAGAATCAGGTTACAATATCTTTAAATTCATCGTCCAAGCTATATACTATACGTTGAAACATACCTGAGAAAAGAGTAAAGATTAATTGAAGAATTATTTCCATATATCATCTGAGCTAAAAAAACGAGATTTATGTCGTTAAATACTTTCAGTACTCTAGGTGTAGAGAAAGAATCAGTTTACAATAATTTAGAACACATCGTATCTAATATATACTAACCCTTCATACATATCTGATAAAATGTATAAATATTCCTTGAAGAATATTGTTTCCATATATTTGAATTTAAAAAAGAACGTGAGATTTATGATTTTAAATCCTTTCGGTACTCTAAGTGTACAGAAAGAATCAGTTTAAAATCATTTAGAACACATCGTCTCTGCTATATACTATCCCTTCATACATAACTGATAAAAAGAGTAAAGATTATTTGAAGAATTATTGTCGTATATTTTGTGAGCTAAAAAAGAACTATAGATTTATGTTTTTAAATCCTCTCAGTACTCTTGTCTAGGTGTACAGAAAAAAATCAGTTCACAGTTATTTTCAACACATCGTCAAGCTATATACTATATATATAATATATATATATATATATATATATATATATATATATATATATATATATGAGTGAGTTGAAGATGCAGGTGATCGTGACGATCACCCAAGTTGGCAGGTTCTTCAATGCTGGAGTTCCTAAGGAGTCCGGGCCAGGGGCCTTCTTTGGGCGAAGGCGGCGAATGTGGTCTTGCACTTCAAGTGTAGTCACAGTGGGCAGTAGGTCATCTTCGTCAGGATGGTATTCCTCCAGGAAGTTTTCAATCATTTCGCACGTTTCCTCGTCGTAGACATCCGCATGAGGGGAGAAATGGTCTTCCATGGTGTCGGCGAAGGCCTCTGCTCGATCTCCACGCGAGTAGACAATACCAGGCTGTCCATGACGTGGTCGGTTGATCTTCTTATCCCCTCGAAGTGCCCTGGAAATTTTCCAGATGCCGCCGACACCACCGTCAGCTTGATGTTCCACAAAGTCATCCCACGCAGCCGCTCTGTGTTCAGCCAGGAGACGAGAGCACTTCCTGGCCTGGCGGTTGAAGGTCTGCTTGGCGTGGGGACATCGACACTGCTGATACTCCCATCGCAGTCTGCGACGAAGGCGAATCTCCTTTCTCAAATCCTCGGGTAAAGGTGGAGTGATGTCAGTCCGGGAGAGAGGAGATGACGTGGCCGCATAGCTTCTTGGAGGATGGAAGTCAAGTCGTGTACTTGTCGGTCTAGCAGGTCCAGTGACTAGGCAGGAGTTGGTGGTGGCCGATGTCTGTCAGCGAGGTGGTTTGCAAAGTGGTGCCAGTTGATTTTGGTGGGACGAGTAGGAGGATATGATGGCGTTCCGTCGTCCGAGAGGTCGAAGACTACTGGCACGTGGTCTGACGAGGGATCAGACACTGAAAACACCTCGATGTGTCCGTCCCAGCGAGCCAGCTAGACCGATGTCCAGTATGTCCAGGTGGTGCCGTCCATTGTGATTGTAGTGCGTGGGCTCCTTCAAGTGTCAGTAGTTGGATGTGGAGTCGGTTGCCCAGGAGACGGTGGAGATTTCTGCCGTTGGAGTTGGTGTTCCGGCATCCCCAGTCCAGATGTTTTGCATTGAGGTCCCCAGCAACAAGTGCAGGGGAACCAGGACGGAGCAGGGCATCAAGGCAGCGAGTTTGCAGAGTGTTTCTAGGTGGATTGTAGACGGAGGCAATCTTCAGTTCGGCTCCGCTGTAGTTGGATGGCAATCCGGGTGATCTCAGCTCGTGGGGCAGGGACTTCTGCCAGGAGACGTTGGGTCACTCGTCGATGCACCATGATCGCAGAGCCTCCGCCGGGTCGGTTGTTCTGCCGCTGCCTTTCGGTGCGGTATATCTGTTAATTTGGGATATTGAAGCGATCTGTCGCCCTGAAGTGAGTCTCCTGTAGAAGAGCGCCGTCCACATCCATTTCACTTAGTAGCTGACCGAGTTCCAGCCGCTTGTTTGCCAGCCCGTCGGGGTTCCAGCTGACAACTCTCAGCTTACCCGTGGTCGGTGGCGGACAACATGTCCATGAGGCGTGACATCAACGCCACTATGTTGGTTAGCTGAGAAAGAATCTGATTTAGTCTTACTATGAGATCCTGAGGCGGGAGGGAAGCTGTGTGAGAAGTCGGCGTGATGTTTTGTGTGGGCGGCTGGGCTTGTAGTTCAGGGCTGGAAGCAGGCTTAGGTGGCTCAGCACGAGATCTTGGTGTGGGCCTGGGTAGTGCTGGTCTGGCAGGGGCAGAAGTGTCCTCGATTGTTGGGTTCTCTAGTTGATGACAGGCAGTTGGTTGACGTGTCTCGGAGGCTGAGGTCTTCGGAGTTGAACGAGAACGATCACCCCGATTTTTCGGCTTCCGAGCTGGGCGATGACGGCGACGTCTTACCATCTCGAAGTCGTCTTCCTCCCGGTTTTCAGTGGAGGGCTCCGCGGTGTCATCTACGGTGGCAGGAGGGGCAGGAGCAGGAGCTTCTCGAGGCTTAGGAGGCTCAATCCTGGAAGGTACAGGCCTCTGAACCCTCCTGGAAACGGCAGTATACGAGAGCTGCTTCTCGTTTTTGAAGGTGACACACCCACGGTAGTTGGCAGAGTGGGACTCTCCACAATTGCAGCATCTGGCCGGGGTTGAAGCTTCCTTCGGGCAGAGGCTGGACGGATGATTATCACCGCATCTTCCGCAGCGGAGCTCACGGTGGCAGTGGCTGGAGCCATGCCCAAACCCCTTGCATCGGTGGCACTGGACTGGTCCACTAGGCCTGGTGTACTTCCTGACCTCCAGCCTGCAAACGAACAGAGTCCGGGTGGTGTAGACATCAGTAGGAGGCCGGAGCCCATCGCCTCCACGGAGGGTGATGAGCCACAGGCTGGTCGGTTGTCCACGTCTTGTCTTCAGGAGCTTAGCCTCGACGATGCCATAGCCATCTCCTTTGAAAGCCTCGACGACCTCTTCCGGCGATATGGTGGCTGGGAGACCTTTGATCACCACCTTGAGGAGGCGCTCAGTGGTCATGGCGAAAGTGTGGAAATTCAGCCCCTGTTCCTGTAAGTACAACCAAGCTATCAAGTCAAGTCAAGTCGCTGTGACTGTGGGGAGGGGGTCGAACAATTTGTTTTTCATTTTATAACACATCTTGTAGTTATAAAACATGTAGTTTCGGAAACAGTAAAGTTTTAATAAAATTATTTATCTTAATAAAATTCTTTTTTTAAATAAAAATAAAACGTAACTGAGAGTAACTTTATTCTTATTAGTAAAGAATAAAACATATAATAATTATTAAGTCTCTCATGAAGAGGTTGACGGTAAACTTCTAGTCGAAACGGTAAGAGTCTCTTTGGGCGTAACATGTTGCAGGAACAAAATGGAATCGCTAACAATGACTTCATGGAAACATGGAAGTATTTTAAAGTCAATTGGGCCATTTATATTTTAAGTTAAGAACTTTATTAATTATACAAGAGGTGAAAATTGGTTTTTTTTTAGTTTTGAAAGATTAACCGTGTTAAGATCAACAATTATTTTATGTGTCGCTATCTTTTTCATCATTTACGAAAATAATAAACAATACATTTGATTATTTTTGTAAAAGTAATATTATTACTTTTTTTCAAGAACTTAATTGGGATAATTATGTATTCCTGAGAATATGGAATTAAAAATATTTAATAATTTAAAGATAACTTCACTTAAAAATAAACTCAACCCGGTTTGTGTACATTTGATTGTATCATATTACAACTCGCCCCAAGCCTCATTGAGGGCTTTTGGTGATTGGTTAAATTAAGAAATGATGTTTTCAAATTTTGTGTTCAGTTTTATCCTTTTGGTTAAATTCGGAAATTCCAAATGTCATGTTCACAGTTGTATCCGTTCTCGAGAATCATGTGGGTCCTAACTGTTCTCTACCGCTCAGCCTAATTATATGTGTTGTGTAAAAGTAATCAACGTATTTTGTAAAAAAAATAATTGATGTTAGCAAAACTAATATACAAGAAGAATTTAGGAAGAATTAATGTCCGAGGTTAGGTTTGCCAGGGAATGAAAAGTAAACTGTAATTACTAATAACTTGTCAAAAATAAAACTGTTGTTTACCCGTTATTTTGTCAACAATTTAAAACGCAAGCAGGGCTTATAAACTCTCGCCATGGAGAGGCCGGCAAACACAGAGACCAAATATTTACATATTTACAGAAAACTTAGTAACATTGACGACTACTTTTGTTTGGACAGGCCCCCCTTGTCTACTGTCAGTGTCAATCTCGACGGGGAGTTTCGTTCTAGCAGCCCCCTAGCCTACTGCTATAGTCAATCTCGACAGGGAGTTTCGTTCTAGCAGGCCCCTAGCCTACTACCATACTCAATCTCGACGGGGAGTTTTGTTCTAGCAGCCCCCTATCCTACTGCTATAGTCAACTCGACGGGGAGTTTTGTTCTAGCAGGCCCCTAGCCTACTGCTATAGTCAATCTCGACAGGGAGTTCCGTTCTAGCAGCCCCCTAGCCTACTGCTATAGTCAATCTCGACAGGGAGTTTCGTTCTAGCAGGCCCCTAGCCAACTACCATACTCAATCTCGACGGGGAGTTTTGTTCTAGCAGCCCCCTATCCTACTGCTATAGTTAAATCGACGGGGATTTTTGTTCTATCAGGCCCCTAGTCTACTTTTATAGTCAATCTCGACAGGGAGTTTCGTTCTAGCGGCCCCCTAGCCTACTGCAATAGTCAATCTCGACAGGGAGTTTCGTTCTAGCAGGCCCCCTAGCCTACTGCCAGTGTCAATCTTGTTTACTGAAGAAGTTCGACGTACACGATGTTCCTCTCGTAGACGACGTCATCGGATACCCTATAAGGATGGACAAGGACCACGATGTTTTCTGGGCGTCGAACTCTACTGAGCAGGACGTGCAACTGGCCGTGGATAAACAGAGTCAGTGTGAAGGCCGACTCTGACAAGATCGATTGTCTTAACTTGACTCTTGTGACCGGTCATCGAGCATGGCAGATCAGTGGACTGGCGTCACCGTGCAAGTAACGGCGAAATTTACTGGAGAACACTCCAATCTTTTGATCCGTTTTAGATTTAACTTTAAAGACAATGCCCTCATGTCGGAGAGTTAAAATAAACCCATTGCCATAAAATCTGAAATTATTGTCGACTATGGTTATATAATAGTTTAATAGTTAATGTTAAAAAATGACTAATGTATACAAGTTTTTGTATCAGATTCAAGACAGGATATTATGTTCTACTTGATAATATTGTTATTCACTATTAATTAAGTTTGAAATTATTCATACGATTCTTAAATGTCTCAAAAGTTGCAGCTTTTTAAAAATGCAGTAGGCTGATTTCCATACCAGAAATAATTAAGAATAAAATACGAGTAGCTTAGAAATAGTTGAAATGCTGTTTATAATAACATTTGTAAGAAAACTTTGGGTTTTTACATACTCATGCCTTATTATGTAAGATGAGAAATTGCGACTGTTTTATTATGAGTCCACTCAGGATGACATTCGCTACCTGGTACCAATATTGAGTTGTTCACCGTTTTCACTGTAATCCTGAAACGATTACATTATTCCTGCGAGGACCTGGTTTAGCAGCTCATGTACTAAAACTCAATCTGTTAACCCACGTTTTCCCGCTTTACTGTCTCGGTTGTATCAACTATTTATTTTTGAATCGTGACTAAACAAATATTATAATAGTTTTATTCAACTCTATACATTGTTCTGCCTAAGTGTTTGTAAAACCACCAGCTGTATGAGAAACGGTTGAATAACATATCAAATTTTGAATCATATAACTTTTTATTCAGTTCCAAATAATTCGTTTTCCCTTGAGCATCAAATATAATATTACCTAGATCGTCAGCTATCTTATTAACAAGCGTCACATGAATCTAGTTTAGTTAATTCCTTAATCCAATGGATAACACCAATATTATTATAGTATGAAGGATCATTACACAAACCTTTATATAATATTTTTAAATAAATAAAACTAATACATTTTGTTGTAAAACAATGTTTTCCAAGTAAGCCCCTATAAAATATGGATTATACTTATATTCAATTATAATTCTTTTCCACTTCAAATCATCACCGTATATTTTGCCAATATGCTAATGTTAATCATCACACAGGGTGCTGATACTAATACAATACTAAACGTAATACCCCGCCTACATTCCAAATATAAAAAGGAACATACAAAATATATAAAGACCGTGAAACTCTATAAAAGTACCTTACACCTTAGGACATCACGGTGTTTAAATAGCCAATGTCATGCAGCAAAACAAGCCAAATAATTAATTGCTGAAATCTTTTCTTTTATCATAACGTTTTTCATGTTATGATAAAACACGTGATAAATACGTTGTTATGTGATTAATACACGTGGGTCCAAATATTGAAAAGAATGGCGAAAATAGACTTATTTACCTTGGGTAGCCTAAAATTATTTCAATTTACATAGATGTTTTAATAAAAAAACAAACTAAAAACTTTTTACACGAAAACATTTTGAGTAGATTTAATATATATTTCTTTGTAGAGGGGAAAGGAACTTTCTTTTTTTTATTTATAACATGTTACGTAGAAATTGGTTTCGGGTGGTTCTTAGTGTATCTTTAAATATTTATATGTACCGCCCCAATATATTATACGATATTGCAATCTAGGGTGTATCAAGGCAAAATAGAGGAACGTAATTGTTCAATATTAATAAAATTTACTAAAAAGTCAAAAGTCCATTAAAAGATCTTAATTTTGTATTCCAACCATTATTATGTGTTTCCAAACTCATTTATGTCGAAAATAATCCTCAGATATTAAGAAAATATATGTTATAAAAAAGTTATAATTGACATGTAAATATTTGAATCAATCATGTTAATGTAAAGAATAATTGGAACGGCAGAATTCTGCTAAACTAAAGTGAGATTGAGCCTCTGGCCCAATTTTTTTTTTAGATTCATTCCGTCTCTATGTTTCTAGAAGCTTCCAACTTTACACGAACAGCCAAATCACTAAGACCACACTGTGTAAAACTGTTAAGCTATTTGAATGGCATGCTTTTGTAAACATCCTTATTCTCTGTGAGTATTTTAGCCTCTAACATCTTCCCATAACTAGAATCTATAGCCCCTCGGGAAAACTAACCTCCACCTCTCCAGTCTTTTGCACCAACATAACCTGTCGAATATTCCATTTGATCTATAGAATATCCCAGCCTCTGGGACCGTCTGACTAATGGAAAACTCAGCTTCTGGGTATTTCCATGATTAAAAAACAGAATAAAATGCTCCCAACATATTAGAGACGTGAACTGGGACAGTTTAAGAGCTAAGAAAGTTCTAACCTATCGAAAGTTCTAGTCTTTAAGAAATCATAACAATTTAGATTTACAATGTTAACCATCACCCAATACAAATTATAACATTGGGACCCTTAGTAGTTGAAGCTCTGACCTCCATCGAATCACAACCTCAGAGATAAGAAAGTTGTCGACCTTTTTCAAATACGACCCCTCTCTTTGGAATTTTTAGACATGCAAATCTGTTAAGACATCTTTTTCCTAACGGTATTAAACTCCAAATGTAATAAAATCTTCATTATAAGAAAATTTTAATTTATCCGTCTCAATAAATTTACATCTTTAAGATCTTTTACACACACAGGAAGTTTGTAGGAAAACACTTGAGCTAATTTAGACAATTCTCTATAATACACAAGATTATGTACAGTAAGAAACTGTTCAATATTGTGAGTTACCCAGGTACATAATTACGTAAGTGCTTTGTACTTGTAATAAGATTGTAATAGCTATAATCTTGTAAGGAAATATAAAATTTATCTGTATTTTTGACTACTTGAATGATGCCATACCAAATTTGTTGAATATACCTAGGATTTTTTATGCGAATGAACAACAGCGTAAACGACATATCGAAAACTCTCCTTAGATATTTTATATCATATACCATATATTACCGTATTAGGTATAGGACAAAAATCCTTAAAATTATGTTTTATATCAAGTTTGTCTGCTCAGAATATACGTATTTATAACTACATAATAAATATTTATAAAATGTTCTGTATTTTTAATGTGGATAAAAGACGTGATACAAAAGTAAGTATTTTAATACAGTAATAACAGAAGCGAAACAGCTGACAAATACCCAACAGTAATATTTATTAAAATTGGAGATTTCCATAGAAACTACAAGAATTACTTTTGAGATTTATTAATTTGTTGGACAGTTCAGTTTCCTCCTTCAAAAGTAGTTCAACTTTCAGTAAGTCGGAGAACCACCATCAGGAACAGGATGCAGTGCCTAGGAGCAGGACCAGGACATACAAGGATGAGTTATTTTACTTACTTTTATCATTTAGAAATCACAATACCCACTCTCACTATCTCTCATTACACAAAGCAGTTTATATAATATTTTAACGAGTATTAATCATTACAAAAACACTAGAACAGTTCATAAGTAATGATAATTTGATCACAAAGCATACATATCATCATTTAATATATATTATTTAATATTTAATTTAAATAATTATTTTTTATATTCTTTTCTTTTTTGTGTGCTATAGTTATAGTAATTAAAAAATTACCTTTGTTTGTTTTTTGTAGAAGCTGCTAAACGTTTGTTTTAGGCTATTTTTTATTGATCTGTACGCAAAGCGTACAGGGGTAAGCAGTTTAATTTATTCCCCCCAAGGAACTGTATCCTATATGCACTTTTTATATATTACCATATACACCATAACCTAAGACAGAAATCAAATTTAAATTATATTTTAAAGACGTATTTGTTTTTATACTATGTAGACAATCACATAACAAGAAAAATGGGTTTAATGTCAGTACTAGTGATGGTGTAAAGAAGCAATGTTGCTAGGAGAAAATTAAACTAAACATATGAAACGTACGTAAAAAAACTGTTTAATATCCCATGGAATATCAAGGGATAGGTAATTTATTGACTTATTTTTTGATCATTCTAAATCTTTTTTTTCATTATCCATTCAACTTGTAGCACGTAAGAAAAACATCAGCTACAATAAGATGCGATTGCCAGTTCCAGGACCAAGCCTTACATGGACGAGGTACTTTTATAATTTAGAGATCTAAGTTGTTCTTCATAGTATCCCTCGTTACCCAAAGCTAATTACATTCTAGTCTAAGCAAGTATTAATTACAGCACAAAACACAGGAACAGTTCAAACGTAATGGGATAAATTCTTTTTTATTCATTTTGCATATGTTTCAATTTCGTGGTTTTCGCTTTTCTTAGAAATTATTTAATCAAAGAAATACATTTTAATCTTTGTGTAAATACAGAAAGAACATTGTCTTGAGCTGTCTTTAATTATGTCTGTACCCAAAGTGTGCAGAAAGTATCAATTCAGAACTTAGCAATCCCATGCACCAATCTCAGTAACACTTTGTATTCACTCAAACATAATCTGCTAAATATTTTAAAAATTATAAGGATAAATATTTTCTAAATTATTTATCATTGAAATTTTTCTGGAAATTTTTCAGATGAATAAATATTCATCTTGAGTAGAAAATAGTTTATGCTAAGTTTTTATGTATAAAACCACTAAATGAATTATGTTTATTTATTATATTTAATAATTTTTTTTAAACAGTAATAATCATTTTTGAGAGGAATATGGTCTGTGATGTTCAAGTGATTGAATTAGTTACTGACTTTAACACCAGATGTATTTGTCACACTATAAGAATTAAGATATAGTCAATTGAAGTAACTAATATAAATACCATATTACATTTCAATGCCACTTCCAAAATTATACTTTCTACAAACTAGAATGAGACGTTGAAAATGACAGCTGAAAATGAGAGCACTCTGCAGAATTAAACCATTACCGAAGTGATTTTAGTCAACATCTTGGTTAACAATAAGATTTGAATAACAGTAGTAATTAATCTCCAGAAATCGCCAGAGAATTAATTTTTACTTTGTGTACGTACACTGAGTTAACATTAAAGGTCGATAGTTTTATAAAACGCGATTTTAGGTGTACGATTACTTAAATTAAAAAAACTTGTACATGCGACGAGTAAAGGTAGTATTTAGATTTGAAAAAATGAAATGACATTTTTTTGCAAATTAAAGGTTATGAACGGTTTGGAGTATTGTATTGTTATATTTCGGCGATACGAATCCTTAGGAATAAATTAGTTATAATGTGAATTGCATTGAGCATGTATTTATTGAAAGAGACTGTTCTCATAAAATCTATTTAAAACAAGAACACTTCTCAGTTTAGATATGCTCAGAGACCCTCCAGTCATTAAACTGTATTATTTCACAATGAATTTAATTACAAGGAAGTAGTAGTTCCCCACTCCACCTGTCACGAAAAAGCTTCACAGAAATTGCATGTACAACTTAAAGTCTATAGCTCATTTTATTGTTGATATGTCTGGAAGAAAGTTTTACATCCTCCAGCAGACAAAAAAACTTTTTCAGCCTACTGAGTAAAAGGCTTCAATAATGCTCAGACAAGTTACTTTTTTTGAAATGCACCATCATAGCACTCGTTCTTCTCTAAGGAAAATGATTTATAAAATGTTTTATTCATAATTCTACAGATGATCCTATTCGAGATAACAAACAGATACATATACAACTGTTCCCATTGAGCAGCTGTTTTACAGCTGGGTTTAAATAACAACAGTTATGGTCAGTTAATAAAGTTACCAGTTACTACTACTTACAATTGCGCTAAAATATAATCTTGCCAAATACTCTAAAAACACTTCATCTTATTATTCTTTCATTTTTATTTATAAATACGCTGCATGTTATAATATTTTAAATGTCAAGATCTCGTATGATTGTATTAAGCTAATTTACTAATTTATTTATTCTGCTTCGTTCTCAATACAATTACAGTTCCACATAAGACTAATGTGAAACATTTACAAATGCTTATCCAAAACCAATGGAGCGACACGAACTACCGTCGGACTGTTCCCTATAATACAATTTAGCCTATATTCCTGCAAAATTTTAAACAAAAGGGTCATAAACTCTACAATATCTGATGCGGATGGGCTGAGAGATGGTCTGAGAAACAATGGGATAGACAAGTAGAGAGACATTAAAAATTCAGCTTCACGAAAGATTCGATTCGTTAACGCTAATCCTGTAATCGAAGAAGAAATCAAATAAACTACTTGAATGTAATGAAGTCATATGTTTTCTTGTTTAAATATACTGATGTATAACAAATCATACATAAAAAATATAAATTAGGAACGTAATTCCGATAACAAACGAGACTCCAGCCTGCTAACTAGGCGTATCCACAATAGGGCTACCGGCGAATCATATTCTTCTTCGAGGTACAGGCGGCTTCTAGGCGCACAACACTGAGTAATAACAGGTCTGTGATGCCCTTAGATGTTCTGGGCCGCACGCGCGCCGCACTGAATGAATCAGCGTGACTTCCCTGGCCTAAAGGCCCGGGTTACCCGTTGAACCTCCTGCGTGTCAGGCCGCTGTGACTCGGAGTGATCAGCCCGCCTTTGAGAGTCCTCCTGATAGCCAAGGAACAGCCGGTTACTCAGCACAACCTACGTTAGCACCAGCAATAGTATGACGTACGGGGATTAACACTACGCGTGATTACTATTTTTATTGTAAAAGTGAGATATCTCGTAAATAGAATTATTAACACACGAAAACAAATTTGGTTAAATTAAACCTTAAATTATACAATTTGAGAAAATAGTAATAATGTAATATCTTTATATATATTTCTTGTCTTCGTGTGCATGTGACTGAACTCCTCCTAAACGACTGGACCGATTTTTATGAAATGTTTTGTGTTTTCAATGGAATTCGAGAATGGTTTAGATTTACAATTAGGTCCAATTTAATTAATATTTAATTTATCAACTTTTGTTGCTTTTGGAATGTTTTACCTTCGATTCGGCAGACCACTACGACACGTAATACAAAGTGAACTGATACTTAACAGCTGTTAATACTTTCAGCTGGAGTTCATCAAAGACGCAGAAACATTTGTTTACATTTAAAATTTAGAAAATTATTATCGTAAAGTACTTGATCGGTAATGTAATGCAGATTGTATAGAAGAATTTTTTTTGCAAATTTTCAGTTTATATTGCACCAATGGTCAATAAACTATATAATGCAATGAAAATACTATGAAACGCTGTTATAAAACACCTCATTGCACAAAATGTAATCGAATTTGGTTAGATCGAAGATAAATGAAAAGAGGCAAAAGAAGACGCTTTATGATATAAATTGGTTTTCGTTGATACATTTTCTTTATCGTGGCACAAGGCAAACTCTACAAAAATACTGGAAATATCTTAGACAGAAAATTAATTTTAACAGACAGAATTTGGTTCTTTATAACCTAATTAGTTTATCGAGATTCATCTATATAAATTAATTGTACTGAATAAATTATAAACACCTAACAATAACCACGAAATATAGAGACAGGAGATATGGTACACCCCTTCATAATATGCTTAAGAGGCTAACGCAGGAACGACTATCAATTATCTCAGGAGTATTTAAAGTATTAGATATAAAAGGAATATGTGAATATAGTTTACTATTTTCCAACAGGAGATTACGTGCGAAGCCACGGGCAACTGGTAGTATAAATATAATACGTATCTTATTTTTACGCGTATGGCCTAAAATAAGATACTCATCACAAACATTGAAGAGTTGATATGTTTCCTACTCATACTGTTCTATGTTTACATTGAACAATATGATCACATTATGTTCTGTACAATTTTACCTAATACTTCTGTGATCATGATTTAAACTATTAAACAGGTACGAAATTTAAACATTTATGCAAATATAAATTGTTCTGAAGGGTCTCTCACTTTTAGTTTACGCGCTGTTAACGTTTCTAATACTGATTACACGTAAGCATCTGTACTGTTTCTGGTAAAATTTTGGGTTGACGTCCAATGAACATCACACAATTAGGTAAACTAATATTGGAATATTATCTGTGAGATCCGTGCTTCCTGTGTTACTATCATGCTTTCTAGTAAATCTAGTTTTGAAGTAAATCCACAATATTCATCAGCCACATCAATACTAACTAGAAAACGTGTGAAAAATAGTCAACAAAGATTTTGAACTTATTCATATCCATAGAAACAAGGAAGAAAAAGATTTTAATTGTTTTATTAAATTCAATACTTTTTATGTAAAAAGTCTCAAAATCGCAGCGCGGAGTGTAACCATTACCTAAAAGGCACCAAGGTCCAGGGCCAGGATCAGGACTTGCAGGTGGGATACCGTTATTGTTCTGAGATCACAGATTCCACATTTACCATCTCTCGTCACCCAAACCAATTTACATCTCAGCTTTAGTGATTAATAATTAGCACAAATCAAAGGAATCGTTCTTATTGAAGATAGCGCTATTACAATGTACACTAATTTTTAATCCTCATTCATATTTTTATTGAGTTTATTTCTTGGACTATAAGTATTACTGCAATCATGAAATTCCATTGATTGGTTTTGTAGAAATGGTAGTACTTTTTTGGGCTATTGTTAACCCCCGTACCCAATGCGTTCAGGTCGAAATGGTTTACTATTTTTCTCAAATAGAACAAGTATTCATATGAATTTGGATCTGTTTTTTACATACTAGTAGTATGTAGTATGTATAATAGTAGTAAACTCCATAATTAAATTATTTAAGGAACAAGCAAAATAACTGAAACATCAAACGATCAAAATCAAAGTTGGCGGTAATCTAAATAAAACTGGTTATAAATGCACAAAATATAAAACAATTTTGAAATTTACACATAAGCAAAATACTTTACCTAATGTCTAATTTAGAACATTTAGAAAATTACAAAAGTTCAAAAAAATCCTGATATGCTAATTAGTCACAAACATGTTTTAGCATAACATTTGTAATTTTAAAAGCTTTAAAAATATAAGTTTACTATACATTAATTAAGGAATAAATGTAGCTACCTATTTATTTACAATAAACATATTAATTCAAATCAGTTATTTGTTTTTTTTATATGATGTACCTTAACCTGATACCTGAAGATAAATTCTCTAGATTTGAAATGTTCATGGTAGTAAAAAACACGGAGGGTTATCTGTGGTTTATAACTCCTAAATGTCTTTATTTAATTGAAAAATTACCCTATTAACTGTCTTATGTATAACAGCCGTAATAATATTTCGTAGTGGGCTGTATTTTAACAATGAGTAAAAATTAGTTTATGTTGACTGCTAAATACAAGGAATCCTGAAATAAATTATGTTAAGTTGTTTATTTAATAAAATAACTAATATAACCCAGCGAATGTTTAGTTTAGCTTAATTTCACCTTCCGCTCAGCGAAGCGTCTGAAATCAAACGAGTAGTATACTTTGGCCGTTCCTGGGACAATGCACCCGAGACCGGTTCTGGGACAAACCGTGTGAGACCGAATCTGGGACAGAAAATTGTTAGAGAGCGACTAAGAGTGTGAGTATGGGTAGTCAGAACCGCGCCGCGCGAATCACCACGCATGTCATCGCTGTCCCGCCACCGCGCAGACACCACGCGTTGTTACTGTAAGTATACAAGCAATCGGCACGCGCCTCGTCAGCACCGCGCCGCGCGACTGCTGAACCGTCACCGCCAAGCAATTGGCACGCGCCTCGTCAGCACCGCGCCGCGCGACTGCTGAACCGTCACCACCACCGCGCCGTGTGAGACACCGCGTGTTTGTTTCTATAAGTATACAAACAATCGGTACGCGCCTCGTCACTGTCCAGTCACCGCCGCGCCCGCGAGACACCGCACCTTATAAATTACTAGTTTGGTATACTGTAAGTGTATTGTGGATAGTATCAGGAATTAATGAAGCAGAAAAGTCGGAAAGAAATCCTGCTTCGAGCATTAGAGGTTCATAAACCTGTGGTTAAGCGATTCCCTAAGAGAAAAATTGTAACTTTGGGTATTTATGATTTGTGGGCTGCAGACCTTGTTGTAATGATTAGGTTTTCAAAGGAAAATAATGGATTCAGATACATACTTAATGTAATTGATACGTTTTCAAAATATGCGTGGTCAGAACCATTAAAAACTAAAAGCTCACAAGAGGTTACTAAATCGTTTGGTAAAATATTAAGAAGAGCGAAATTGGTTGGTCACAAACCCCCGAACCTTCTTCACACGGATAAAGGACGAGAATTTGTTAATAAGGAATTTAGAGAGTTTTTACACAAAAATCAAATAAAGTTATACCATACTGAAAATGAGGAAAAAAGTGCAATTATAGAGCGTTTCCATAGAACTCTCAATGAAAAAATGAAAGTGCACTTTGAAATTCAAAACTCTTTTAGATGGGTGTCACATTTACAGAAGCTTCTACGTCAATATAACAGTAAATTTCATAGCACTATAAAGATGAGCCCATCAGAAGTGAATTCAACCAATGAACAAACTTTAAGAAACATGTACGCAAACACTGGACGATGTCTAGTATTCAGACCCAGACTTTCGGTTGGAGACCGCGTAAGAATTACTATAAAGAAAGATGTATTTGGAAATAAATACCGCAGAAATTGGACAAGAGAAATTTTTCGGATTGTGGCTGTCAACAAAACTTGCCCTGTTACCTACAAAATCGCAGACCAGTCTGGTGAGGAAATAATAGGATCGTTTTATGAAAAAGAGTTACAAAAAACTATGTTCTAGTCAAATGTATTAATAATGCTCTCATCCTTCCTTCCACTCATCCCACACACCCACCCTCTTCCTACTCCTCTTCCTATTCTCATCCATTCATACCTCATCCTTTTCCATCGTCAATCGCCCATACAGTAAGAGAGTAGCCAGTTCTATAATAATGGCGTTTTCTCCTGCTAGCAAGCAAACAACATTTCTCAATGCTACGGATGGTCTTCGAAGATCATCAGTCAAGAAATGTCCGAATTGTGGAGAAGAGGTTACTGCATCTAACCTATCCCGCCACCAAAAAACAAAGAAGTGTATCCATACCTCATCCTTTTCCATCGTCAATCGCCCATACAGTAAGAGAGTAGCCAGCTCTATAATAATGGCGTTTTCTCCTGCTAGCAACCAAACAGCATTTCTCAATGCTACGGATGGTCTTCGAAGGTCATCAGTCAAGAAATGTCCGAATTGTGGAGCAGAGGTTACTGCATCTAACCTGTCCCGCCACCAAAAAACAAAGAAGTGTATGTCAGTGTCAAATCCACCAGCTTATGCTTCTTCCAACGGATTCAATGAAAAACCTCCTTCGATGAAACAAGTATGTTCAAGGTGTGGTGCTGAAGTCAGGAACTCCTCCATGTCCCGCCATAAAAAACAAAGAAATGCATGTCCACGTTAGACAGACAAACTCCGGATTTTGATATGTCTATGTTGGAAAACTACGCTGATGCTGTGAGTGACAATCAATTCCAGAACATGATTGCTGATTTTGATATGTCTATGTTGCCAGAGTCCTATTCAAATCTCAGTCCTGAAGAACAAGACGCGATTGCTGATTTTGATATGTCTATGTTGCAAGAGTCCTATTCAAATCTCAGACCTGAAGAACAAGACGCGATTGCTGATTTTGATTTGTCTATGTTAGACACTCCAGATTTCTATTCCAAAATTAGAGCTATAATTGGTCCATCTACAGCTGACGCTCCAAAGTTTGAACCACCAGTAAAAAGGATACACCCCGATTCATTGAAAATTAAATCAATACTTGGTCCACCACCATTTGAAGTTCCGGATAAGTCAGACTATTCACTGCATATACCATATAGTCCTTAATACCATTCACCACTACATATCCCAGAGAGTCCAACATACAACGTGCTTAGTCCGACCGATGTACGTGCTCAAATAAAACCCCAGAAGAAACCATGTCCAAAATGCAGTAAGGAAATAACGGTTTCCAACATGGCTCGGCACCAAAAATCTCAGAAATGTGCCAGCAACCGGCGTGGTATGACATATAACGAACGTCTGAAAAAGATGGAAATCAAACCAGCTCCTAAAAGTAAAATGTGTTGGATTTGTGAAACACCAATAGAGTCATCCAACTGGAACCGTCACAAACAATCGAAACGCCATATCCGTTTGTCAGCACTTCATGAAGGTCCTCGGTACAGGAGTGAAATATTACCCATTACGAGACTGACACCAAGACTGCCGGCACCCACTCCAGACATCAACATGCTGGTAAAGAAATACCCAAAACGACCAAGGGAAGTCAAACAAGTACCGAAGGTCAATACAAACGATATAGCTCTTGAAGCGATGATCCGAAAACCGACTAGACCACAAAAGATTCCTACAGGTGTGAAAAAGATTATTAGTGAGATACCGACTAGTACAATTAATAGTGAGAATTCTATTAGCCCTACCATGGAAGAGAGACAGCTTCTTTCTGAAACAGGATCACCTTCAACACCTCATCTGGTTCCGGTACGTACTCCAGAGGAGTCACAGACAATACTTGATGAAATATCAGAAGTCCAGTCGGCATTCACGGGAAGATTGAAAACGTATGTGATTATGAACAAACGTTGGGATCAAAGATCCAAAAATGTTTCTTGAGATATGCAAACCACTCGTTGTTGAAAAACTTCAGGAAGCTGTAAAAGAAAAAAAATCTTAAGGTAAACATGGTTTATCATGCTGAATTCAAGAAAATAATAAACGATGTGGAGGTGACTCAAGTCATGAACTTTAAAACAAAAAATGAAATTCTTTACTCGACAACGCCTCTGTCTGACTATTATAACTCAGCAAAACTTAAGATGTTGGTTGAGATGGAGGAGTTTGAGGCAAACGGTTCTCAATGATCACTAAAAAGTGTGAAAGACTTGGAGATCAGAGTCAACCGATACGTTCCTTTTCACGGATCCAGCTATGTGGTTCTACCAAAACAGATTCAATCCAAAAAGGCTGTTATTAATGTAAAAAACGAAGATCAGAAATGTTTTATGTGGTCTATTCTGGCAGCTTTACATCCAGTTAAGGTTCATCCAGAAAGAATCAGCAATTACGAACCTTTCAAACGAGAGCTGCTTCATGCACTAGCAACTTGCGAATGCCCCATGAAACTTGATGATATAGCAAAGTTTGAAAGACGTAGTGGAATTTCTGTTAATGTCTAT
This sequence comes from Homalodisca vitripennis, assembly GCF_021130785.1. Lineage (NCBI taxonomy): Eukaryota > Metazoa > Arthropoda > Insecta > Hemiptera > Cicadellidae > Homalodisca > Homalodisca vitripennis. Next base: position 106,696 of record NW_025776372.1, read on the forward strand.
GCTTATGATGACAAGTTCGATATATTCCCGCTGAGAATAACTGATAACGAGATGGAAAAACATGTTAATCTACTGTTTATCAGAGAAAAAAACAAACACTCACTACTGCTGGATCAAAGATATGTCCCGTTTGGTTAGTTCACAGATCTCACGAAATGGACATAAGATGTGGATATGCAATAGGTGTTTACAACACTTTACGAGAGAGGATTTACTCATCAAGCATAGAGAAGACTGTAACACACACGATGCTGTGAAATTGGAACTACCAGAGCCAGGAACTGTAATTAGATTTAAAGATTTCAATTGCTCAATGAGAGTGCCCTTTGTGTATTATGCAGACTTTGAATGCTGTCTAGCACCTATTTCAACATGTCAACCATGTAAAGTGGATTGTAATGGTAATCACCAGTCGTTCACTATTAAATATCAGAAACATAATGCCATTTCCTTCTGTATGTATGGGGTGTCAGAGGACGGCTTTTCCAAACCACCGATTAAATACTTTGGAGACGATGCTGCACATGTATTTGTAAAATCATTGATTGAGGAGTCGATAAGGATTAATGAACTTTACAAGAGTGAAGCAATAGTCCCCATGCAGTTGATGACAAAAGAGCAACAGGAAACGTTTGAATCTACTACTATGTGTCATATCTGTGGAAATTTTCTTGGTGATAATCGTGTTAGAGACCATAACCACTTGACGGGTTTGTTTAGAGGAGCAGCTCACAACAAGTGTAACATAAATTTCAAAAAACCTAGGTTCATTCCTGTTTTCATTCATAATTTAGCAGGTTACGACACACACCTATTCATTAAAGAGTTTGGTAAGTTCCAAAATCGCATATCATTGATACCCAACAACGAGGAGCGGTACATTTCCTTTACGGTCAGTGTGGAAGGTGGAATTGAACTACGATTCATCGATTCATTCAAGTTCATGTCACAAAGTCTCGATAGGTTGGCAAAGAATCTGACTAGATCTCAATTCAAACACATCTCAACATATTACAATGGTAAGGACCTCAATTTATTGCTACGAAAAGGAGTGTACCCTTACGACTACATGGACAGTATAGAAAAATATAGTGAAACATCACTACCTAGTCAAGAAGAATTTTACAATAGACTGAATAAACAACACATAACAAATGAAGATTACAAACATGCGTGCGATGTATGGACCGCCTTTAACATTCAGAACATGAAAGAATATACAATGCTATATAACGAAACCGATGTCTTGCTGCTTGCAGATGTTATGGAGAACTTCAGGGATGTATGTCTCAATACATACAAATTAGATCCTGCATGGTATTTCACAGCACCTGGGTTGGCTTGGAACACAATGCTAAAAATTACAAAAGTCGAACTGTCCCTATTGACTGACATCGATATGGTACTCATGGTTGAAAAGGGTATTCGTGGTGGTATTTCACAGTGTTCTCATCGATATGCGAAGGCAAACAATCCCTACATGAAAGACTACGACAAATCGAAACCAAACAACTACCTCATGTACTTGGATGCAAACAATCTGTATGGGTGGGCAATGTCTGTAAAACTACCATATGCAAACTTTCAGTGGAGCAGTACAGACATCGATGTAATGAAAGTTAGTGACGATTCACCCACAGGCTACATATTAGAAGTTGATTTGGAATATCCTGAAGAACTACACGACGTACACTCTGATCTACCTCTCGCTCCAGAACGTAGAGTCCCACCAGGATCGAAAATGGCAAAGCTTCTGACAACTCTCTACAGCAAAGAAAAGTATGTCGTACACTACAAAAATTTAAAGCTTTATTTAAGTCTGGGTATGAAACTAAAACATGTTCATAGAGTTCTTAGTTTCAGTCAAAGCAATTGGTTGCAACCGTACATTAATCTGAATACGATGGAGCGTACAAAGGCGAAAAATGATTTTGAGAAAGACTTTTTCAAACTAATGAACAACTCAGTTTTTGGAAAAACTATGGAAAATATGAGAAATCGTGTGGACATTCGTTTGGGTACTAAATCCAAATTAGTGGAAAGATGGATTAGCAAACCGAACTTTAAGAGTCGAACCATCTTTACAGAAAACCTAGTTGCTGTACATTTTAGTAAGAAAAACTTTTGTTAAATAAACCTATTTACGTAGGTATGAGTATTCTAGACATATCAAAGACACTGATGTATGATTTCCACTACAATGTAATGAAAGAGAAGTATGGATCTAATATAAAAATGGTGTACACCGATACCGATTCCCTGATATATGACATCAAAACTAAAAACTTCTACGAAGACATGAAACATATAATTGAATTATTTGATACAAGTGACTACCCCAACCCCAACCAATATGGGCTTCCCCACGTAAACAAAAAAATTCTGGGTAAAATTAAAGATGAACTTAATGGTCGAATCATGCGAGAGTTTGTAGGACTACGATCCAAGATGTATGCGAGCAATATAGAAGACAACCATTTCATAAAGAGGTCTAAGGGCGTGAAAAAAGCTGTAGTTGAAAATGAAATTACCTTTAGCAACTATAAAGACTGTTTGTTTAGTAATATCGAGCACTACAAAACGATGAATACAATTCGGAGTCAAGCACACAATCTCTACAGCGTAGAACACCATAAAGTGGTACTTTCATCAAAGGACGACAAGCGTTTCGTACTCGAAGACAATATCCGAACCCTAGCATGGGGTCATCATAGAATATGCGAAAACTGTTAAATGGTAAATGTATGTAAGAGAACATACTATGGAAATTCAAGTGTATTGCAGAGAGAAATTCGAAGACCAATTTTTACCTAGACCGTTACGGTGTCTTATTGTAGGACCGTCTGGGAGTGGTAAAAACGAACTTGTTATTGAATTTCATTTACAACAAAGATGGAGTTCCGTTCAAGAATCTATACGTGTTTAGTCGTTCAATAGAACAACCTGCATATGTAGATCTGCGTGAACAATACAGTAGATTAGAAAAAAAAACTTAGAAGACACATAGCGTTTTTCTATTCGTCCTGTCAAGATCTCATTTCTATCGATGACTGCAAACCAAACTCACTTGTGGTATTCGATGACTGCCTCCTAGAAGAGCAAACTAAAATCAAAGACTATTTCATTAGAGGACGTCATAAAGGGATTTCTTGTGTCTACCTGAGTCAGAGCTATGGTCGGGTTGATATGCAGGTCATACGAAACAATGTTAATCTGTTGTGTCTGTTTACAATGAACAAGTACTATACAAAGAGAGTGTTCCAGGACTTTGTAGGTAGGTTCTGACATGACTTTCAACCAATTTGAGGCTCTCTGTTTTGAGTGCTGGAAAACACCTCATGGATTCATATCTATTAATACTACAGCTAAACCACAAAAAAGGAAATACATGTGCAATTTAAAAAGGAAACTAAGTGTTGAATAATACTTCGCTGTACAACGTACCAGTATAAACGTAATTTGACGTTCAAGTATAAACGTAATTTGACGTTTAAGTATAAACGAAATTTGACGTTCTCAAAACGTAATTTGACGTTCTCAAAACGTAATTTGACGTTCAAGTATAAACGTAATTTGACGTTCATAAACGTAATTTGACGTTCATAAACGTAATTTTACGTTCAAGTATAAACGTAATTTGACGTTCCAGTGTAAACGTGACTTGAAAGATTTGAAGAATAACTCTGTATCTATTACTATAAGTATACAACATGGCGAATAAACTAGTTGCAAAAGAAGCAAGGCGACTTATAAAAATTCAGAGTGTCTTGGCAGCAAAGTTCAAACGTGCTGAACAGGATGAATTAAAAAACTTCTCAAACAAAAATACTATATCATCAAATGCTAATGAGACGTCTGCTAATCGTAACATATCAATAACACATGATGGACCGCTCACTGTTTCTAAAGCTAGAAAGTTGGATGAGTTAAACCGGAAATTACAAAGTGAGTTTGCTCAGACCCATTTCAAAGAGTTAGAAGATGTTCGTGAAAATGAGAAAAAGTACGAACCAATCACCAGAGCCATTAGGGAACAACAACATAGAGAATTGGAAACACAAAAGATACGTAGTCAAAACCGTATGAAACAGTTGGTAAGATTTCAACCTCAAGCATCAGATCGTCGAACGTTTGAGGATGTAGATTACGATGATGAGCCAGAAGTACAACCTCAAGAGCAATCGATGAAACAGTTGATGGATTCTAAAGTAGTAACACTTGGTTCTCTAGGAGCCCGATACCTTCCAAAATCCAACGACAAACAGTTTGGTATTTGGTACGATGAAAATCTAGAGCAGCCGATGATCGGTTCCGAACCGATTACATTTGATTATGATGACATTATATTAGTCAGCTCTCAAAAGAAATACAAAGGGACTGAGGGTATTTGGACATTGTTGACGAAAAACAATATAGTAGAGAAGGATCTGTACACCGATGAAGACTGGAACTCTTACAAGGACATGTTGGTGAGGACAAACTCGCTTTTCCAAAGAAACAATCCCAAAAGTAGTCGTCCCAAATCAAGTCAAGGACTAAAGTGGAAACATATGATAAAACCTATTTGGGATGAGTTGGTGAATGGAAAAGTGGCAACAATTGGTTCAGGGTTAAAGGTTTACAATGAAAGTCCGGTCGAATATAAGTACATAAAGAACTTCAAAGACCTAATTGACAGGTTACATTACATTCAAGCGCAGGAAGAAGCTGGGAACAACAACTTTCATAATGAAAAACTGTCTGTGGTTGATTTCCTTCACGATGAAATGGAAGACCTAATTGCTACACCTAAAGGGTTGAAGTACCTAGTCAGATGTTTGTCTGTTTTGCCTGAACATGTTATAGAAGGTAAAGGGCTTTTGAACGACATCATTAACAAGTTACCATTCGAGTTACATGCGCCCAAGAACTGGAATCTTGATACGTACAACTACTGTGGGCCCGGCTCCCAGCTTGACAAGAGACTTGCTAGGGGAGATAAGGGAATTAACCCCCTCGATGAAGCTTGTAAGAAGCATGATATATGGTATAGGGATCATAAAAACACAGAAGACAGGTGGGAGGTGGACAAAATATTACAAAAGAAAGCTTGGGAGAGAGTTACCTCAGATGATGCTGACTTGAATGAGCGTATGGTCGGCCTAGCAACAACAGGAGGAATGTGGTTGAAACGTAAACTCGGTATGGGGTTAGGAACTTCAGGATGTATCTACCCATCAGATATATAAAGCAATGAAAGCAAATATTTTTTACCCTATATATAAGAGAGGATATATTAGAACAGTGATCAGTGGTAAAACCAGTGATGGAGAAACTGTATATTGAATTTTCGAGCGGTATAGCAAGAAGTGAGTATAGAACTGCAATGCCAGTTTCAGAGCTCAACTTCAATGCACCCAACAACAATACAACATTCAAACTGGATCATGGAGACGCATTTTATGATTCACGCATAATGTACCACATTCAAGGAAAGTATGTGCAAAAATCTGATGGATCTGATTATCAAACTAACTCTACCGTCAAACTGGTAGACAACTTCGCGGCCTTCTTGTTTTCAAGAGTAGAGCTGAGGAAACACAATACATTGATCGACACAGTAGAACTCCCCGGCATCACCAGCACTATAAAGGGGATTGTTAGTTACAGTAACACTGAAAAATCAAACACTCTCAAGTAGTGGTTTCTCATCATCGTTTACAGGAGGTGGGAAGTTTGAGGCACTCGGCACACTTGGGCATTTAGGATTAGGGTTCTTTGACCACCTACGTTACCCGATGTACAAGGGAGGTTTTGAAATCACATTTACTAGGAATGAAGATAATGATGCGTTGTTTCACTGGAAAGGGGCAGGGTCCACAGCAACGGATCCTGGTGATGGGAAAATTGTGATAGAGTCGTTTGTGTTACGAGTCCCCATAGTCGATTATACCAGCACTTCCAAAATCCAGTTAATTGATGGTTTGAAACATCTGAGTGACAAGGATGCTTTAGTCTACAACTTCTTTCAATGGCAATGCATCGACAAAAGAGGGGTGTTCGGTTCATCGTTCAGCTTCGATATTACAAGTGTTTACAGAAATGTGTACAATCCTAGATTTGTTATAATCGCACTTCAGACAAACAGAACAAACACCCAGGCAAAAGATCCTAGTAGATTTGACAGCTGCAACATCAAAAATGTGTCTGTGAAAATTAATGGAGAAAGGTACCCTCAGGAATTGCAGAATTTTGATATTACTAATGGTATATACAGGATCATGTACGATCAGTACCTAGGGTTCCGAAAAATAAACTTCGGAGACAATAACGTGTTAGTAAACCTGAAAGAATTTATTGATAACTCACCTTTGGTTGTAATTGACACACATCTACATCAACCAACAACAGACAGATCTCGAAGTGACATTCAGATTGAATTAGATTTTGTAAAAGCTATTGCATCTCCACAGGGGAGCAGCGGCACCACAGCATATGTTGTCGTTGTATCTGAGGCACATTTCTCATATGACATTACTCGAAACATAATCAAATTCCTGTAAAAACAAATAAAAAAAACAACAAAAAACAAAAAAAAGTAAAATAAAAATGTTTTTTTTTTCATTAGTAGGGGGCAATTATTGTTTTCATGTCAGTGTTTTGTATATAAGAAAGCGTATAGAATGGAAAGTCAGAATAATTATACAGTTCGTCTATCCGAATCTCAAAAACGTAAGCTTCGTACAGCGTACAAAAGACGGAAACCTACAGTAATCAGATTATCTAATGAACAGCTGTCTCACGGAAGTGATCGTATACTTCTTTCTGGAGAGCAACACAAAGCCGTTTCTAGAGCCGTTAAGAACAAAAAAGGTTTACAATTGCTTCTAAGTTACAACCAACTCGTATCTAATAAACAAGGAGGGTTTTTGAAGGAAATTATGGAAATGGTGGATTCGTCAGTTCCTGGAGGTAAACGTTTCATCTCTCCATTAATAAAAAGAAAGGTGGCTCCTTTACTGAGAGAAAAATTTATACCTTGGTTAAAGAGTTTAGTCGATGAGGAGTTAGACACCATTATTGAAAAAGATCCTACGGGTAGAGGGTTGAAACGACGTATTGGTCGGAAGCTTGATGCATTGTTGTCTGTGAATAAAAAAAAGAGATCTTCCCGCTGTCTCTTGGTGAAATAGAAAAATTAGCAGGTATATTAAACATTAATGAGTTTAGAGGTGTTTTCATGCGACAGTTACTTCCAGACAAACCTACAAATATCGAACGTGGTATTGTAAATCTTGGTGACCTTTCATCTGGTGGTACTCACTGGACGTGTTATGTGAAAACGTGGTGAAAAGAAATTCTATTTTGATTCATATGGCGATGTCAAACCTCCAATAGAAGTAGTCAGGTACTTGGGGCCAAAAGGGTTGGTTTATAACTCAGAGCGTATTCAGGGGTTCGACGATCCTCCTATCTGTGGACATCTGTGCCTGGAGGTTCTACGACGAGATTCAACTGGTGAGGACAAGGAACATATTCTTCGTAGTATAAGAAACAATAAAAATGCATGGAAACCGTGGTTTTATTTTCAACAGATTTGGAGACGAAATTGAAATTGGATCAATACCAATTCAACCCAATTCAGACCCTTCTCCTGACGAGATAATTGAGCTTGTTGAAGTGATGTATCAAAAGTCTCACAAGATTTATCCGAAGTCAAGAAATTATTGGAATCGCATTTGGTAAAAATCGGAAAAAATAATAAATGCGATCGAGATTGTCCCCACTAGTACCGTAAATGGTAAAAAGATATGGGGCAGCTTCCTATTGAAAAACCACTAGAGAATTGGTCAAGTGAGCAAAGCAGTGGAGCCATATGATGTGGTTGTCAAAGTTCAATTGAGTGAATTAGAAGGCAAGATATACATCATGCAGAAAAAATTAAACAACGAAATAAAAAATATATGGAAAGAGGTTTTGAAGACTTCCATGATGGTAGTAATTTCATCTAAAACTTGTATAGAATTATAAGTATATAAAAAACTGCAATCATGCCATTACTACTCAAACTAAACTGGAACTGAGTCTGTACTGACTCTCCATCTAGAACACCCCATCCACTTGGATCCAAACGCAGAGTATTATATGGCTCTTGTTGGATTTTACTCTGAGAACAATATATACAACTTGTTGCAAAATGCAAAAGTCTATTTTTGGGAAATACACTTCATTCCGAAACCACGATACTTCAATGTGGTTACTGGACCTTCAATGTGGTTACTGGACCATTGACATACAAACTTGAAAAGAGTTTCCGAGATTTCAACATCTCGTTAAAGTCTTTAAAAATATCAAGATCTTTAAAGATGGTGACAAATTAATTCAATTAATTCTCCAATTAAATTCCGTTAGTGATCTCTTAGGTTTTGAAAAATCTGATGCAACATACTTACAAAAAGAATCGACTTACTTCAACTCAAATGAAAATGTGATTGCATCGAATCCACCGAAACTCAGAGCCGTTGATGTCATCGAGATACACTGCAATATTGTCAACAACAGTCATTGTCAATCATGATGTTCACTCTCACAAACATTTGGAGACAGCAATCCTCTACTCCTTTTCCCCTAATGTACCACACGGCTACAAAATATCTCAATCACCTCAAGAAAAACACTACATACCTCTTCGGAGCGGTTTACGAAAGATTCAACAGATCACAATCACACTTGTAGATCAAAACAACCAACTGCTCCAGAACAACCATGTAAACAACATCGTCTATTTAGATCTGATCAGTAAATCACAAACACATACATACTCACAATTGTGGTAAATAACAACGCGTGGTGTCTGCGCGGTGGCGGGACAGCGATGACATGCGTGGTGATTCGCGCGGCGCGGTTCTGACTACCCATACTCACACTCTTAGTCGCTCTCTAAAAATTCTGTCCCAGATTCGGTCTCACACGGTTTGTCCCAGATCCGGTCTCAGGTGCTTTGTCCCAGGAACGGCCAAAGTATACTACTCAAACGTTATCAGATTTGGATTATGGAATCGGGAATTAACGTCTGTCAGAAGAGATCAAAAGTGTATACAGAAAAATAGCAGTTTTTTGAAAGCTGATTTCAGCAATAACAGTTACATTTACTTTATTAAATAGTTCCTTGTTACAAATAGTCAATAGTAGTTAAGAGTCAAATATTCATTGCAGAGAATACTTAGAATTAAATAGAAATGCAATAAATTATAATTAAACTGAGAGTTTCATATGACAACCCTCTCAAATAGCCATTTATTTGCTCCTTCTCATTTATTCATCACTAAATGCTCCGACTTCAATCAGGTACCATTCAAATGATCTTAATGGCCTCTCAATATATTATCAATAACTCGTGTAAAGTATGAATGCGTGTGACACTAAACAGCGTTTCAAACGAGTTGTAAATGTGTTGAGCGTTCGGGAAATGTGTATATCAATTTTATATCTGTTCATCAGATGAACTCAAGCCTGCGAGAGTAAGCGTTCAGGAATCGTCGTCCTGTTTTTTGCAGTGTGGTGGTTCTCCCTTTCTTAGTACGAGGCTATTGGTAAATTCACATTTTGACATACAGTATACAGATATTTTCCATATCTAGAGGCTTGGGAGATGCAGCAGGTGTTAACTTTTGAAAACAGGCCTGCACGGCTTTTGAATGACTTAGAATGGATGTTTTTACAGTTTTAGCATTAAAAAGTCGTGTGTTCGAGCAAACACTTTACAAAACCAGTCCGTTAGTAGAGTGTTATTTGGCTAAGGACCTTTAAACATGAACGCCTGGTATTCGTGATCACCCAGTCACCTCTGAGAGCTCGTTAGACAGCCAAGAATGAGCCACATCCAATGAAAATTCTCTTTAATAGCAGTAGCATTGTGGAATATATGAAAATCTAAAAATTCCCAATATCCGACAAAGTTTACGATCTGCCATTAGCCAGGAGATCCTAGAGACTTCCAAAACGTCCCTGGATCGGGAACTGTCAGAAGCTAACACCTTTCAAATTTGAGAGATGTTAGAGGCGTCTAGGTCCCAAATATCAAGCGCTACTAGGCACCGGAAGCACCAAGATCCCAGAGACTCCAAGAGAGCAGGAGCTGAAACAGACCGAGAGGTGTCATAATTTTAATTTTTCAGAAGCCGCCTGCAGTATCAGGTTAGGAGGAGCTGGTAGAGTGTGAGAGTTCCAAGGATTTTGGCCTCCCAAAGACAGGTAACTACAGGAGATCAGGCAGCTCTCAGAGGACGAAAGATCTTAAAGGCTAAGAGCTTTTAAGGGCCGGGAAATTCCATAGTTGCTCTCCCGTGACTGAAATCTCTTAGAGGAATGCAGCTCCTAAAAGCTGGGAGCTCATAGTCTAGAAACTACCCTAAAACTGGAAGCTGGCTGGGGCCAGAAGCACTAAAATTCCGACTGTGTACATTATTTCAGAGTTATTTTAATGTAAATTCTTGAGGCTTATAAGAAACAATGAGGTATGGAGAATAAGTTTTAATGTACACGTTATTTTAACTGCAAAGGAAATCTATCTTAATCTTGAGACGGGTGGGGTAATAAATAGATATAGGGGTTGTAAAAATACTTAAATTTACCACTATATATATCTTAGGAGAGCAGAATTACGTACAAGTAAACCTTGTTGAGTGGCATAAAACTTCGGGGGTTGCAAATACGTTATAATTTTGTGAGCAATCATAAAAGTTAAGTATGCTTGAAACTTGACTTTGCTGATGATTAATATTTAAATCACCTACTTCATATTCTCATAATAAACTAAAGTATCCCGCAGGATACCATATATGTCATGTGTGGAAAATAAAATTTGTGAATTGATTAGATCTAATTTTAACGTTCATAAAGAAGTAGGTAGAAAAAGTGCAATAAGATTTTGACTGCGCTTTATTTTGTAAAAAGGCCAAGAGTCGTTTTAAATTTTAAAAGTCATATCTGAGAGTTTAATATTGTATGCTATAAAATTAAAATATCAAAGACCTTTTTATTGATAGAGAACGGTCTCTCAAGAAATACATTATAAATGTTAAGAAAGGTTTTACGTCCTTTGGAAATATATATTAAAAGCCACCTTCAAGGCCCAAACAGCGTAAAAATCTTTATTTTTAAACTCTTCTAATATAAATATAGTTATACTCATAGGAAAAGAAGCTTAACAATTGAACCTAGTCATATAACGAACTTTGCACTGCTTCTGGAGTGACAGGATATTTTGGAAAGTTTAGGGGTAGAGAACGCCTACTATTGAGATCTATAAAAATAATTTAGGGTAGTAATCTCATGTCCCCTCGAAAGAGGGGGAGGCCAGGTTTGAAAAGGCCTCTTCAGTCAAAGGTGGCACACCCTTTTGTGTAGGCAGGCAAGAATCTGTGACTTTTAGAAAGCGAACCCTACCAACTCCACCAGGCATCGGCCACAATAGGCTGTCGAATTAACCTGACCCCAAGAGTCTTGAAATTTGTGGTTAGTGATGTGCCGCTTCTGGTTGGGGAGATTTAAGTGACACGTCGGTTTTTGTTGTGCCTAGTGGTAAGTTCAACTGGAAGGTATAAAACAGCCAGAAGTAATCCCTGCTGGGTTGTAGATATAGTAATACAAAGAGATATCACAACTGTGTTGGAATAAATATAATAGTTCTTTATGCAGAAATTTAAAAAGTCTACCATGATACGTATATTAATTTAAAATATTAATTTGTTAAAGTACAAGAGAGTAATCAATGTCAATTATGCAATGAGTATAGAAAGTTAATTAAACCAGTAATACAACCTTACTAGGGTTAGGACAGAAGTTTGAACATTGCAGACTGGTTATGAAAATAGTTATAGCCAAAGTTTTGTCTGCGGCATACAGGTGTTGATTAGTACAAGCAGATCGGCGTAAACTGTTTCAAAATTAAAAGTAATAGTATTTAATCCTCATCCTCTCTAACCTACTTTCAAATAATGTATTGTTTATTTAATAAGTTATAGCTATAGTAAGTTATTTGCTCTAAGGAACTTTACACCTGTAAAGAATGTTACAGGTCTGCATAGAATGTTATTTAGACCATTTAAGTTAGATACATCAAAGTGAAAACTCAAATCTAAAAAGGTTCTTTTCGTTGCAGATATAATATTTAGCAATGACATATCGAGTATTGTTCCTGAATATTGGATCTAAATTATCATATATTATCACTTTGACGTTAATGTAAGACGAGAAATAAAACATGCTTATCTCTATAGTATGTATCTGTTCGGGTAATCTGATAAAAAATTCGATTTAATATTAATATTAGTCATGACGTAAACAAGCAAGTGAAGATGAAAAGCATTAAAAAGATGAAAAATGCAACAGTGTACATATTAATATATTTTAAATATCCATAGAAACAACAAAGAACAGGTACCACAAAGTTTTTGTTAAACCCAATAGTGTTATTTACAAAATTTGTGGAACACACGGTTATAGAAGCACGACCTGGAACAAGTGCGATGACCAAAACCTTGACAAGGATCAGGACATGTTTCATTGTTCGTTTTAATGCTCAATTCGTTCAACACGCAGTACGCGGAAAATGTCCACCCGGAGTACGCTAACGAAGACCAGGATCGAGACAAGTAATTATAGATGAGTTACTTTATTGATTTACAATTCATAGTTTTTTCTTTGCTTTTTCTTAATGAAATCAATTATTTACATCTTAGATTTAGAGGTAATTAAAAACAGCAAATACAGTGTAACAGTTCCATTTGCAGTTAAAAGGATTATCATTTTATTGAATTATACAATAAGTTTTTTGTCTTGTTTATCTTCACCTACAAATAACTTTCGTATTTTTTGTGGACGAAACGTAAACACTTGTGATTTATGGTTTTAAATTCCTTCAGTACTCTAAGTGTACAGAAAGAATCAGTTTACAACTATTGTAGTGAAATTTATTAAAGGTTTTAATATCCATTCTCACATATTTTATATAAAGGTGTAAAGATTACCAAGAGAATTACTTACTTAAATGTGTCTGACAGAAATCTTTCTGGCATTTTATACTAGTGTAAATATTGAAAATAATTTTAAATTAGTAAATGTTAGCTTATTTAGGATTTAAATTCAGAACGTATTGCGTTAATTTGTTTAATATGAATGATTTCCATATACGGTGTTGTACAGATTTGAGGAGAATTATGGTCTTTATCTTTTAATTTATTCAATTAGATGATGATATTACCACCAGAGCTCTCTTCCACTTTACAACAGCCGATTGAATTTGCCAATTTAAATTATACGGTTATAGAAACAACTTCTTAGTTTCTTATGACTCTATGTAGTTTAATTTCCACTATTAATGATAATTTTCTTAAGAAAGTAAATGAAAATTCTATATTTGGAAATGCCCGGGTTCTACTTGGTAGAGAACTTTTTACAAAAATCTTGTATTGGGATATAATTTTCATTACACACTGTCAGGAAAGTCAATCTACTGCAAAATCAGATGGGAACCATTAATATAATTGTTAAGAAGTGCCGAGCCATCTAAACTTATTGGTTTTGCAGTTTATACCCAGATACCTGGGCAACTAAGGCTCTGATTGTTACATGTTCATTTTACTTTAATCATAATAAATGCTACTATAAATTGCTATTCAATATTTTCTCTTATTATTGATTGAGTACCATAATTTTGTACAAAATAATCTTTAATTTATACATAGAACTGTAAAACCCAATTAGCTTTGAAATAAGATAGTGTAAATTGCAAACTAGATATTTAAGGGGCCTCGAACATTTTGTATTGGAACGTGAGGATGTGGATGCATTCTTTTAAATTCATAGAAAAAACACACTATATTAAATCATATTATTGTCTTCACTTGAATTTAAGGTTATATCAGATTTGATTGCTAATTATCGAAAACATTGTATTCGTCAATGTTATTGAGAAACATCTACTTCGACAACATGCAGAAACTCGCATAAGGACTTTAAATTTATATTATCTCTAAGATGATTTTCAGTTTTGTATAGAATGTGTTTTAAATTAATGTAATGTTTACAAAAAATATTTTTGACATTTGATTCTTTAAATTAATTTCAGTCCTTAACTTGTAATTATCGGTGACGACCGTGTTACTTATGTTTGTTAGTCTGCAAGATATATCCTGAAAACGAACCGACCTATAGTATTTTAAATTTGCATGAAGCTTAATTTATATTTGAGTAACACTGTGTTTGATATTATTGCATTATAACTGATGGGATTTGGATGAGCGTCACTGAATATTTTTGCAAAGTACCTTTAGGTAACCATGATGAAAACGAGAAAATAGTTGAATAAATAAATATATAAGCAACCAATTCCTATCAGGCAAGATGAAGTAACTCTTTTATTAGTAGAGTAAAAATAAAGTATAGTATATTGTAGTCAATGTTAAACGTTGTTGTCAATAACGAACTTTATCGCAATCTTGCGTTTTGGTATCCTCGCTTGCTTACCAGAAAACTGGTATAAAACCTTGCATGAAATTTCTACATAGACAAGACTGAGTTATATGTTCATGTCTAACCATTAGGCTAAGCGTCATAGAAGTTGCACAGTTATTAAGTTTAATTTTGTATAATACAACTTTTCGCAACCCAGCTACTCGTCGATGGTTAGCATAAGTTACCTGATGTTCTTTTTAACTACATTTATAATTCTTGTAACCAATACACTTTTTCTCTCGAACTTTGTACCTGAACATATTACTGCAAAGCAACACCTAGCGCGCCTTGTCAGTAAGTAAAATTTATATTTGCACATTGTAAATTGGCCCTTTCATGCTGGACATCTAATATGAAAGTAATATAAATTAAAAATTTAAATCATAAATTGATATAATAATATTTTATGATGTTTTATTTGGAAGATAATTTCAGATAATAGTTGAGGTGATATCCTTCTGTCGAGACGACTTTGTAATTATTATAAGTCTTCACTTTTTCGACTACAGCTGCAATATTGAACCAAGATGCTGACGCTACACCTGTAAGTCGACATCGATGTGAAGGGAAGTCAATTTTAAAGTTTTAGTAAATTATTAAGTTCGTAGGCAAAAGTCCAAATAACATTGGAGGCATTAGCCTCAACCCCGAGCATACCAATTCATACCAAGTTTATTATTACTCTATTTTAGCTGCAATTTGTTTTATTTTAACATCTAGAAGTGGTGCTTTGTAGGTTTAAATTTATACAATTAAACTTATAAGTATAATTTTCTAATAGAATATTTATTACTACAACCTCGGTTATATACAACCCCATGTGTCTCGTTCATTCGGTACAAAGACTATAACTTGATAAGCAACACAATTTCTCATTGGTTCCCGTGAAATTTAAAAACTTCTTTTCTGGATGACTGTTTTTCTGCTCATCTTCAACATGATATATAGAGAATAAAATAAACATTGGTTACAGTAATTATTCTCCAGTAAATTTTGGCGTTTTCTCTTGGAAATTGGACTAGGAAATACCTCCGTTAACGCTTTTCTTCACTTAGCTTATGCACCTTTCGTCAAGCTTATTCTATTTCAATGTTTTTATTAGTTGCAATAGTGTCAAAAACATTTTTTGTATATTTTACTCTACTAATATGATAGCCAATATGCTATATTAGATGCATTTATATATTCGTAGCTAAGTATAATTCTTCTAATATGTTTTTCTTATGCGAAAGAAAACCTGGCTAAAAATTAAACTCGAGTAAACACATTTTCTCAACATTATCACAATAACCTCATATCATATTTCCAATTTATAACACCGTTTAATAATAACAAGACAAGGTTCTAACCTCTGTTTCTAATAAGAACTGACAGAGCAATTATTTATTTCCGTGTCACACCCTGCATTATTTCCAATTCAATGAATAACTGTACTTATTTAAGTGATTCATTGGCTATAAATGTTTAAAGCTATATAATATATGCCTAGTAGTCAACTTATACCGTAGCTGAGTAATTCTGTCTCAGCTTATCAACTACAGGGCCCGAGTTAGAGTGCTTGAGCGCGCGCGATGAATACGCTTAGTAACAATAATCTTAACCTAGTCTAAAGTATAATCCTTGATGAAAAAACTTCTTCGTTAGCATATGAATATAAATAAGAGTATCAATAAAACCTAGAATTCGCTGCAGAATTTTATTTTTTGTTGAATTTGTTTAATATATGTCAAGTTCAGGAATTATAACAAGGGTATTACTTGAATCTTTAGGTAAAGATTTCAACAATGGCATAAACTAATATAATTAAGACCCTTTTACGTTGAACCTGAGGGTGAATAAATTTAATACTTCACACAAAAACTCTACGTAATATGTATGCTACGATATCTTTCCATGCTAAAGGAAATGTTATTTCAAATCGATATGAAAGTGAGAACAGTTTTAATCTTGTTGTGCATTTAGAGAACGTAACAATAAGTTGTTCCTAAATTGTTGTTGTTTTAAGAAACTGGTGTTTAGTTTCTCTGAATATGTATACTGATTCTTTTAATATTAAGAATTAAAAACAATTTATGTTATATATTTACTCTATACTTTCTCAAATCTAATATTAATTACATTATACATTCTCAAAACTAATATTTACTCTGTCCCTTCTCAAAACTACTATCTACTGCAGTAATCTTTATGTAAAAATGTATCCACATTAGTAAATTTAGATTTTAACATAAATATTCAATTCTGAATTTTTTTATTCAGCTACTCCAAAAACACTTCATGATCTACATTAGTCCTACTTAATTGATTCTACATGTGAATTTAGATTATGTAAAAATGAAGTATTAAAAGCGAAAATAAATATTTAGTATTATAAAATTACTCTTATAAGGATGTTCACTTACTGTTATGCAGTCAAAAGTAATTCTTACCTAATGTTTAATTTGTTGAGGAGTGATAACATATCTACCTAGAGTCTAAGAGAATAAGCAACATTATGATTAATGGACTCCAGGAAATAAAGAACACTTAATAGTTGTATTTAATCAAAATGTATTGAAATGTTTCAAATGACAGAAATAATATTTTTCATGCACAATCTGGGTGTTAAAACTGTACTTATTTTAGACTTTTGACACTGTGTAGTAATTTTGAAAAACCCCAAAAAATTCACAATCAGTATACTAATAAGCAATTTTGTCCTTTTTCATTTTATGCTCATAAACGAAGGATTTTTGATTTCATGTACCTCATTAGGATCAATTTAGTTCAGATAATCACTCATTTTACCGGAGTATTAATTAAACGGTCATAATTACTCCAGTATAATAACTGAGCATATACAAAAGAAGGGGTTGCGCACTCAAATTCCTTGAAAACTATGCGGCAACGCTGTGATTATATATAATTTAGCTAGGAACAAGCACCTCTAAGCAATAATTACTTTGAACGTTTCCCAGTCGAAATAATAAGTAAGAACGACACAATAGACTCCAAACAGCCTTAATATTGACTATTTGAAAAACCCTGTGGTGGACTATTAAAACCGTCATTACTCTTTTGGGATTAGACGGTTATAACCGTGGGTACACTTTGCAACCACTTTTAGCTACTCCTCAACAGGGTAAATATATTTTGTTCATTTAGAATTCAGGTAGTTAAAAGCTCCCATATAACAGTTAAATATTTATGTAATAAACGAAAGTTATTACAAAGTATATACATTTATAGATGAAACGTCGACTTCTTGGAAATGAAGCAATATTTAGCGTAAATTGTAACTTTTTAATTTTGAGTTTAAAAGATATAAATAATTATATTTCAATTAAAATTAATTTTCTAAGCGTATAGAATGTTACACGATTAAAATTTTACAATTTAAATAAATTCCCTTTAAGAACTTCAATAGGGCCAGCGGTTTACTAAAGTTAATTACTGTCATATCTACTTCAACACACAGCAATTGCGATACTATTTATAATGACTGGTAGTTTATTTTATTTGTCTGGGTATGATTGTAGCTCAGCCAACGGATTTTCTTACTGCACATAAACGGTTAAATAGATGGGCTTTATCTCTAATATACTAGACTAATTTTTATAATTTGCTATTGTTGTTCTTAGTTACAGAACATAGCATAAAAATAATAAGTAACTACACTTTACAGTTACTTACTACAACTAAAGAAAAACCTAACTATAAACCATAAAGAGATGGAATAGCATTAATTTACAAGAATGTGTGATTGACACAATCTTATTGCAGATTAGATTATCAACTATCATTGGACGATGTTTAAGATTTTTATTTAGGAAGAGAAAGATAACAGGAATAGTGATTTTTTATTTTATGAGGCTTAGTAAATGTGTTGAGCTTGATGGTTTTGAGGAATATTGATCTCATTTATTTAAATCTTTTTTATAGGAATTATTTTTTTTTTAAGTGACTAGCTGTGTGGTTATTATGCACAACTATCTCGTAATTGTAGTTTACAATGTGCAGGCGCTTTGATAACTTATATATTCTGCAGCGCCTCCTGGTGGTGAGTTACATCAATGGGCATAGCATATAAACCTTCTACGTGGAAAAATAAATATACATAGTAATTTTCGTAATGATCGGTCAAATAGTTTCTGAGTCTATAAAGGACAAACATTAATTTATATATATATATATATATATATATATATATATATATATATATTATATATATATATATATAATTAACACATCAAGGTTTTTTTATCTCTGTGACATTTGCAGTATATTATTTTATTTATTATTTAATATTTTTTATATCAAATTTAAAATATGCCTGACTTAACGTTTATAAAGTATGCGATTAAATCATTAATTAATAAGTATTCTTAGTTTTAGAAAAATAAAATATATAACTTAATGTAAATTGTATTATTATATTTATTTCCTTCCATTTTCAGTATAGCAAGATCGTAAAAATTTTTAATTGGTACATGTGCATATTTTGGAATAGAATTATTTACAAATAGTATATTTTAGAGGCAATAGAGTTAAAACTGTATTCTTCTAAAACAATCGATTCAAATACTGGATCACATCGAGTACCGCTGGTTTCGGATTTGTTATGTCTTTGATATTCGTTTAAACATTTTTACTCCTGTAATTTTTTAATCCAGCAGTCGAGAGCTTTTTTAAAAAACCACGATAGTATGGGAATTTTAAGTATGTGTCCATTATCGTTCATGTCCTAAATAATTTGGTACGATTCTTTGTCCTCAAAATATTTCGGAATGGTTGAGCTCTTGTTATTATTTTAACAAAAATTATGATACACAATGGAATATGCCTGTTTAAATCTAAGTTCAAAATAGTTTATGGGTTAATTTTATTACATCTTGATAGGTATAATTTAGCTACTATCATCTTATCTCATATATTTAGTTCAGCCCCATAAAAGTTTTTTCTATAAGGTAAATATTGTCCATGCTAACCTCTTATAATGAAATTTCAAGATATTTATGAAGATTAGAAGTAATAATAATTACAGTTCGATTGAAAGATCATTTTAAGACGTAAAAATTTCAAATTCTCATTATTTTAAATGTTGATCACAGATTAGGAAATAGGTTAAACTAAGTTATAGCACTTTAAACTATGTATCATTGAATAAACTTCGATAAAAATACTCTTTTCCTTAAGTACTGTAAATATTAGGAATAATAGGGTAAAATTTATTTCATCTATATTATTCTAAGAAGTATCCAAACAATAAAACCATATTTTAAAATCGTTCATCTTTGGAGCTTATTAAAAATTAGAATCCACACATTAATAATGTAGCATAAATATTATAAATTTACACCTGGAACTATCTCATTAAAATCTTTATAACTATGTTTTATTCACACGTTTGTCACAGTAAAATGTACGGGTTTGGGTAATCAGATAACAACAAGCGATCTGTTTAGTGCCAGTTGTAGTCGAGACGTCAGCAATATAAGAGACAGGTGACACGGAAGCAGCAATTTACATAAAATATTATTTTATATCCCTGGAAACAATATAGCACTTGTATAGTTGAATGTTTAAAAATAATCCTAAACTGTTACTCGCTGCAATTTTTCTAACTTCGTTCAATTCACAACAAGCCCCGGAAGTAGCACCAGGACCATGATGTAATGGTTAGAAGCAGGTCAGGGCCAGGACTTATATGGATGAGTTACTTTAATTCAATACAAATCATAGTTTTGACTCACTATTTCTCGTTACACAAAGCAGTTTAAATCCTAGTTTTAGCGATTATTTACAGCACAAAACACTAGAATATTTTTATTGTAGTGATAATAGAAGTACAAATTAATTATAGTCAATAAAAGACTTTGCTATGTATTGTGTAAAAACTACTAATTTATGTTTGGTGCTGTGTATAATCCTCTCAGTACCCACAAGAGTTCAGGGAGAATATGGTTACATTAATCCGTAATCTTCAGAGAGCAAAATATATTGAAGGTTTTCATGTAGCTTTATCAAAAATAGATATATCTGTTTATGAGAAACATTTTATAACTTGTGTTTTATACCAATATTTCTAGCACTTCTATTAAGCAAGATAACAGTAATTAGTAGAAATTAATCAATGATTTTCATTTAAGATATAAAAATGGTAACTAATTTTAGTTGTAAATATATAATAATTTAAAACTTTATGCCAAGAATGGTGACATAAATATGTTCTAAAAGTTTTAACTCATTGTATTAGTTACTAAAATTCACGCCAGATCTCTCTTTCACACTACAAGAGGTAATAACGGGTAAAGTATAATTATACAGTATTAGGAATGCCTGATTAGATTATAATACATTTAAATATTAAAAGTCCTCTTTGTAACTGATTTTACTGAAATTTCTGTTTCATGATCAAATATAATATATCGTTTTGGAGAATAATGTATCAGCTAAACTTCTAAATCGACTGTGCATCCTGCCGGAGTGAACCAATGCCTGAATAACCCTAGCACACATCTTCGATAGAAATTTGAGTTATACAACTGCATTAGTACCAATTTAAATCCAGAATCCAAAAGGCAGGGCTCCCAGTGGCACACAGAATCCTCTCCCAAACACAAAAAAGTGCATATGAGCAAGTCTCGTTTAAAAAAAATGCTGTTTGTCTTCTTTGACGTTCAAGGAATCGTCCATTTTGAGTTTTTACCGCAAGGAAAAGCTGTCAAAGCAGCCTTTTATCTGGAGGCGCTTGAGACTGAAACGCCGGATCGCCCGCGCCTGGCCTGATATTAGTCATCTTTCAAGCTCCACCAGAGAAATTTCCCCAGAAACACTTCCTTCGTCGTTACCATCTACCCTACCCAGAACAAGACCACCGTCGTGCCCCAGCCTCCTTACAGCCCTGACATAGTTCTTTGCGATATTTTTGTTCCACTTACTGAAGAAAGAGCTGAGAGGAAAGCACAGGAAGTCGGTGGGAAACATCTGAGCTGAAGTTATAAGGCTCCTGAGAGGCATTCCAGTCGAGGAGTACCAGGGTGCTTTCCAAGCGTGGCAGAATTGTCTACGCAGGTGTGTTGATGCAGGTGTAGACTATCTTGAAGTATTTTCACTATTTCTATCAATCGAAACAATAAATCAATTTTCTCCTGAAAATTATCATTATTTTCATAATGCACACTGTATCTTCCTGTCTCATCAGGTGCACAACTGAGTGCTTACGATGTTGACTGACACAATCCAAAAGCACGGTGGAGCTACCTCAGTCTTCCATAACGCAAATATGGTGGGACGGGCTGTTTCAATGTTTATGTTGAGTTTAGTTCCAGTTCACCTTCCTCTTAATGCGCCGTCTAAAACCTGATGCTGTTGCAAATGTCTTAAAACTCGAGTCATGTTCCCCTAAAGGGATCCAAAAATAATCTGCAACGAAAACGAAAAAAGTTCAAACGGAACCCCCGCATCGTTTTGACACGTTCACAACATAGACTGCCTTTCTCACTCAACCATCCCTTCTCACCATACCTGTGTAATGTATGGAAGGTTTTCTTGCACCTAAGATTTGCTTGTGTGGAGGACGGTTTACTAAATTTGCTGCACGTAATATAAAGGTAAACTGGAGCTAAACTCAAAACTCATAGAATCAACTCTTCCAACAATAGCTGCGTTACTGTGTTTGATATTAGTTCATGGCAATCGAACGAATTTGGCTTAGCGTTAGGAAATATTTTTTGTTCTTACATGCAGCCATGATAAAAAATATAAATCAGGTGAATTAATAAACATGTCAACAAACTTTCTACTAAATATCATGTGTAATTTTAATGACACTTATTCATAAAGTAAATAGAAATTATAATGTATTGTGTTCAATGTTCAAAGTTACTGGTAATATATGACTTAATTGCACACTTTCGTTGTAGTACCTTCGCTTGTTTACCAGAAATTCTATTAGAGTACTGCTGTAAAAACATAGACAAAAATGAATTATATGATGGTACTCTCCAACCATGGAATTAGGCTGAGCGTCATAGAAGCCTACCACTTAGTAAGCTCACACGATTTCTCTTTGGTCACCGTGGATTTAAATATTTCTGTCATGTATGATTGTATGTTTAACTGTCAACAAGATATCTCGAAAATAAATCGAGCTACAGAGTTGAAATTTGGCATGAAAACTCAGCGAAGCCTATTGCATAATACGTAACAACTGTGAAGAATATTATAAAATATTTTTGCTTATTTGTTTTATTTAATGAGTCTGACTTTACTCTCCTTTCCTAAAGTTTTAAGGTGCCAAGCAACAACAAATGAAGCCTATAGAGTATAGTGTCAATTGCCAATACATTATTTCGTTGCTAGTACTGAAATATTTAAAAATTAAAGGAATTATAAGTCTGATGCCATAACCCTATAAACTCATCCAGTGTGGTATATAGACCGAGTTGCTGCGAAATGAAAATGCTCCTGTTGTGACATGGATGGTGTTAGGGATTATTCCCATGAAAACCACAGAAATTATAGCCCTGAGCCTTTCTCGTCTTTGCTTACAACAATAAGAACTCTGAGCATGACTAGGGCACGTTGACAAGGTTTAATGACTAAGGTTGATAAAGAAGTTGATAAAGATAATATGATTTACCTTTACTAAGATACTAAGGTAAATCATAAAGAATAGTGTACTAGCTTATTTTACAGGTTTAAAGATTCGTAGGTCACTCTTTATAAAAATATAAAAACTGGAATGTTTGACAATATCGTTACAAATACTTGACTAAAATGGCTTATTTAGTCTTTCCACACCGTTGTGATATAACTATCACTTTCATATGTGACAGCTGGATTTAAATGTTTATAATACAATAATTATTTTAGATAAACATATTGCCTCATAGGTTTTTTACTTCTTTTATTACTGGACCAAAGCTAGTGTTGGCTGAAGATCAATTTCATTTTTGGAAGAAAAGTTTCATTACTTTTACAAAACTCAAAGCTGTTATCTCGCGATAACCGCCGTACCCGCTACAATGTGCCATTATTAACACGTATATATTCTTAATTGAGGTATTAAGACAAACTCAAATCGACCTTTAAAAAATTGAGAAAATTTATCCAGAACTGTTCCTAAACAAGATAGCATAGGTTTGAAGAAGGCTGCAAGCGCTCTCACTAGACTGTAACATGAAAAATTATCTAACCACAGTTGTTAAACAAAAGACTTTCTCTGTAGAAGATGGAGCTTGTATTGGCTACTTGTTAACTTATTTACACTGAAACAAATAAACCAATACTTAAAAATTTTATTTTTGTGAGGTCTTTCGATAGAAAGGCTATCTTCGTCAAACACATCACAAAAGTAATGATGTTGTGATGTGTCTGACGAAGATACCCTTGCTATCGAAAGGTCTGACCAAAATAAAAGTTTAAATGTTGGTTTGTATGTTTGAATGTAAGTAACTTAAGACTTATTCTATTAAATAACTGGCCGTATGTTTAAATATTTTAACTTGAATCAAAGTTAAATTTACAATTACACTGCCTGCACGTGAGTTAGCTTCCTAAAAAAGGATAGACTTAAGTATTAACGCCATAACATCCATATGAACGTAAAAACGGAATATATGTTTGATTCTTCTAAAACGACAAAGTATTTGAACTCCAAACATTAACCCTAATTATATACTACTACCGCTTTACTATGAATATCAGAACTGTAATAATATAATCCATTTGAATAAAGGTTGGAACATCTGTGAAAAAGTGTATAAAATTGTAAATTATTACTTAGAAAATCACAAATATTAGTAGAAATAGTTTTCGGGAGAAATTTAAAAGTATACTATATCGAAACTAATTACAATGTTGTAATACATGTGTAGAAATTTTAGATATGGCGGTTTCGTAAAATATCATATCAAAGGTGTCTGTGGGTTTCATTTTGAAATACACATATTACAAATATGTTTATTAAAATACTTGTAACAAATAAACATTTTATATCCATAGAAACCACAATAAGTTTTGGTTATTAATGTTTTCTATCGTTCAGTTTATGATTGTTCTATTTCGACTACGTCCGTTGAACTACACCGGGATAAACTATAGCTAGGACCAGAACCAAAACTTACAGATGAGTCAATTTTACTATTTATTTAGAAATCCCAACTTTTGCTTGTAGATCTATCAGTTAACAAAGCAGTTTATACATCATAGTTATAGTTACAAATAAACCCGCAATAGTAAGTGTAGTGACAACACTACTACTAAGTAAACGAAATTTAATTACGTATTTATTATTACGTTTATTGTATCTGTAGCTGTTATGGTATTCTTAAAACTAAAGAAGTTCTAACATGTTATGTCCTGTTCGAAATATAGAATTTGTGAATTTATTAGTTTTATGTCCAGTGCCTAAAAAGTAATATATATAGACAATGTTACATTAAATTTAAGACCTCTCTTCTAATTTAAAAGACCCTTAAATATTTTACTATATAAAACAGTCGTATATCCGAGAGTCAAGAGTGGCTGAATATTCTAAATTGAAAATATATCAAAGTTCTTAATAGAGGGTATAAAAGTAGTGAAAGCCTTTACGTCTTGTGCGGATATGAAAAAGTCTCATCAACCCCAGACTCTAGTGTAGAACAGCTCCCTTACATTTGAACTTCTCTAATATGGTTATACACTATATAGCAAATATACTATAAAGCAATGACATGACATATCGAGTACTGTGCCTGAATATTATTATAATTTATCACGTTGAAATTACTGTAAGACAAGTAACTAAACACGTTTTTCTCTATAGTATGTATGTGTTCGTTTATTCTGCTAACAAACATCGATTTAATGTTAATAGTAATTATGACGTAAACAAGCAAGTGAAGATAAAAAAATTGAACAGGAAACACATGACACACAACACTGTAGATATTAATATCTTTTAGATATCCATAGAAACAACAAATAACATGTATTAACAAGATTTTTATAAATTCAATAGTGTAGTTAGACACGCAGGAGGTGGAAAATCTACACTGGGATTCATCCAGTATTATGACAAAGACAAGGACTGAGACAATCTTATAGATGAGTTACTTTAATTATTTAGAATTCAAAGTTTTTGTCTAACTATTCTTTTTACCCTAAGTAGTTTTAATCCTAATTTTAGCGATTAACTATTACAGAAAAAACACATTGAAGCAGTTCCTATGTAATAATGTAAATTATTAACAGGATTTTAATCTTTAAGGAAATTAAAAATTATTTTATTGTATTTGTTAGTAATGTTTATCTTAATCAAAAAAATAACATTCTTATGTTTTGTGGGAAAATAGAAAGAGCCCCTGATGTATTTATTTAAATCCTTTAAGTACTTTAAGTGTAAAAAAGAATCAGTTTACAATCACCTTCAAAATCAACTATAAATGTTTTAAGGTCTATTCATACATATTTGGTAAATAGTTTAAAGATTATTTAGAGAATTACTTGGTTAAATATGCCTGAGAGACATCTGAAAGGCATTTTATAGTAGTTTAATATTAAAAAATAACTTAAAATAAGCTCCTTTTAAATTTACAAGACTATTAAAAGTAATAAAGCCATAGAAATAACTTATTAGAATCCATTTTTGCCTTTATTACATTTTCACAAATTAATAATTATATTACCCTATTGCATGCCAAATTATAATGATCGTTGTAGAGAATATTTGTTAACATACTTTAAATAATTAAAAGTCATGTTGTTTTATTTATATTTTTATGTTTTTGACTGCATGGTATATTTGTTTTAAACTCATAATTGTGGTTCATTATTTTCCCCGAACATTAATGTGAATTTTTAATGAATAATTTTACACCGCCCAAATCTTTTAAGATCCATCTATAAATATTTGATAAAAAGTATTGATTACTTAAAGAATTTTTACATAATGTCTAAGAGACATCTTTCAGACATTTAATTTAATTTAATCCTTAAAGTACTCTAATTGTACAGAAAGAATCAGTTTACAATCACCTTCAATATCATCTGTAAATGTTTTAAGGTCCTTTCATACATATTTGATATAAAAATGTAAAGATTACTTAGAAAATTAATTTGGTTAAATATGGCTAAGAGACGTCTTTCAGGTATTTTATAGTAGTGTAATATTAAAAATTATTTTAAATTTATTAGCGAATGGAAGTTTACTCAGGATTAAAATTCATAACTTAATCATTTATGATTGCTTGCACTTAAAAAGTACATAACGATACTGTGAAACTTTTTGAGGAAAAATATAGTCTATAATTATTGATTTAATCAAAATCTTACTGGAACTACCACCAGAGGTCAAAATTAAACCTTCATAGACATTCCTAATGACAATCAATTACTAAACTTCTAGACGTAACGTTAAGAGCCTCTTTGAGCCAAAAAAATAAACATACAAATAAAACAATTTTAAGTTGAACAGTTATCAGTTCTGTACCGTGCTCTATTGTCGCCTTAAAATATTGAGTATTGTCACCTTAACTAAGTGAGATTTCATTATAACATAGAATTTGCTATTCGTAAAAGTTATACAACAGCTGTATTTTGACATCTAATAGGAAGGTGCAGAATAAAGAATTACCAGAATGTGCCTATTAGACATCTTTTACTATCTTAGTAGCTAGTCTAGCTAATCGATCACCGTCTCAGCTTATCGATTTAAAGGCTTGAGTTCGAGTCCCGGTTAGAGGATATGACTTTCGCAACCTGAAGTAATAAAGGCTCCTAAACGTAGAATCCATTGTAAAAAATTTAAAATGCATAACAGTATCAATTCATCGTAAAATTTGCTTATAGTTGTACACTTTTCATAATTTTAAACAAATATTTTCTAAGCTGGGATATTAAATATACCTGAGGTTACATATTCCCTGATAACGTAAACTAATAGAAAAAGACATGATATTTTGTTAGTTGAGTCCTATTTAACACATCTCATTATTCTCTGATTAAACTCAATAAAGTAATTAACTATGTGTTATTAAATCTCTCATAAAGAAAATATATTTTTTTTAATCAGAATTTTGGAACATATCTAAGCATGTGATATTGCAAGAGAAAGAAACAAGGAAGTGTAGTACCGTAAATTTTAATGTACACGACATTTTAACTGTAGGGGAAATTTAATTCAATCTTATGACCGTTGAGGTAGAATAATCAATATCCAGTATTTGGTAGGTATATGGATTGTAACAATACTTGAGAGTACCACCAGAAATATCTTTTTAGGGCAGAATTACGTACAAGTAAACCTTGTTGAGTGGCATAAAACATCAAGGGTTGCAAAAACTTTCTAATTTCGTGAGCAAAGAGCAAAGTTAAGTATGTATCAAACATGTCTTTGCTGAGGATTACTATTAAAATCACCTACTTCATCTTCTCATGATAAACTAAAGTAT
This sequence comes from Homalodisca vitripennis, assembly GCF_021130785.1. NCBI lineage: Eukaryota > Metazoa > Arthropoda > Insecta > Hemiptera > Cicadellidae > Homalodisca > Homalodisca vitripennis. The sequence continues at coordinate 134,610 of NW_025776372.1, forward strand.
CCCGCAGGATACCATATATGTCATGTGTGGAAAGTAATATTTGTGAATTGATTAGATCTAAGTTTAGCGTTCCTAAAGAGGTGGGTAGAAAATGTGCCATAAGATTTTGACTGCGCTCATTTTGGAAAAAGGCCAACAGACTTTTTTTAACTAAAAAAATAATATCTGAAAGTTTAATCGTGACTATATGCTATGAAATTAAAATACTAAAGAGCTTTTTCTTTATGAATGCGGTAACTCAAAAAATAGATTATACACGTGAAGTAAGCTTTAACGTCCTTTGCGAGTATATATTAAAAAAAAGTTTCAAGGCAAAAACGGCCTAAAGATAACTTTATTTTTAAACTCTTCCAATATAAATATTTTTATACCCTTAGGAAAAGAAACTTATAAATTGAACCTTGTCATATAAGGATCTTTGCGCTGCTTCTGGAGTAACAGGATATTATGGATGGGCAATGTTAGAGGTAGGGATCGCCTCATATTGGCATCCATGAGGAATAATTTAGGGTACTAATCTCATCATGTACCCTCGAAAGAGTGGGAGGCCGTTTTTGAACCGGCCTCTTTAGTCAAAACAGGTAGGGTGCGACACACCCTTTTGTCCAGGCTGGCAAGAACCTTTCTCTCTTATAAAACGAACCCTTCCATCTCCAAAATTTATCTGCCGCAATAGACTAGAAATGTCGAATTAACCTGACCCCAAGAATCTTGACATTTGCGGTTAGGGATGTGCCGCTTTTGGACATCCATAACGTTAGCGAGATTTAAGTGACACATCGGTTTTTGTTGTTCTTAGTGGTAAGTTCAGCTGGAAGGTATAAAACAGTGAGAAGTGATCCCTGCTGGGTTGTAAATATATAAGTTACATAAAGGAATATCACAACTATTTTGGAATAATATAATAGTATTTTATACAGAAATTTAAAAAGTCTCTACTATGATACGCAACGTGAAGGCCTAATAATGTAAAATAATAAATAGTTAAAGTACAGGATAGTAATCAATGTCAACTATACAATGAGTATATAAAGTTAATTAAAACAGTAATACAACCCTACTAGTGTTAGGACAGAGGATCGAACAGTGCATACTGGTTACGAAATTAGTTATAGCCTAAGTTTTGTCCGCAGCATACAGGTATTGACTATTATACGTAGATCGGCGTAAACTGTTCCAACCCATATTTCAAATAATGTATTGCTTATTTAATAACTTATAGATATCATGAGTTGTATAATCTAAAGAACTTTACAATTTTAATTTACATAAACTGTTATGTAGACTATTTAAGTTATATACATCAAAGGGAAAAGTAATCTACCAAGGTTATTTTACTTGCAGATACACTATTTAGCGATGGCGACATATCGAGTATTGTGCCTGAATGATCTAAATTATGATAATTTATACGTTTACATTATGGTAAGACGAGAAATAAAACATATTTATTTCTATAGTATGCATGTGTTCGGGTAATCTGATAACAAAAATCTATTTACTGTAAATAGTGTAAGTAAAGGGAAATCTATAAAAAACAAAAAGATGAAATATACAATAGTGTACATATTAATATATTTTAAATATCCATAGAAACAAGTAAGAACATGAATTACAAAGTTTTTGATAAATTCGATACTGTTATTTACAAAAATTGTTGAACTCACGCCACGTTAGGATACAGAAGCACGACCAGGATCAAGTGCAATGGCCAAGAGCTTGATAAGAGCCAGGACATTTTTAATTGTTCCGTTTAATGTTCTAAATCGTTTAACAAGCAGGATGTGGAAAATCAACAGCAGGAGTACGCTGGCGACGACCAGGACTAAGACAAGGACTTATAGATGAGTTACTTTTCTTCTTTTAACTTATTTTCTTTGATTATTCTTCTTAATGAAAGGAATTTACATCTTAGATTTAGCGATAATTAACCACAGCCAAAAAGGGTACACAGTTCCAATTTAATTATAACGAGTTTGCAGTTGAAAAGAATTATAATTTTTAATGAATTTTACAATAATTCAATTTTCTTGTTTTATCTTGACTAACAAGTAACTTTCGTATATATCGTGGACAAACTGAAAGAACTTGTGATTTATAGTTTTATATCGCTTCAATACTCTTAGTGTATAGAAAGAATCAGTTTACAAGTATCTTCCTGAAAACCTCCAAATCTTTTAAGATCCATTCTCACATGTTTTATAAAAAGTGGAAAGATTGCCAAGAGAATTATTAACTTAATTGTGTCTGAGAGAAATCTTTAAGGCATATAATAGTTCTGTAAATATTGAAAATAATTTGAAATTAGTAAATGTTACCTCATTTAGGATTAAAATTCATAACGTATTGCGTTAACTTGTTAAAACTCAATGATTTCTAAAAATGGTATGGTACATATTTGAGGAAAATTATGGTCCATATCTTTTACTTTATTGCACTAGTTAATAAGATTACCTTTACAGCTCTCATCCACTTTACAAGAGACTAGAAATTGCCGATTAAAATTATATAGTTTTAGAAACAACTTAGATTCCATTGTCACTTTTAAACGTTGAACTTCCAATATTAATAATAAGTTTACTCCGAAGAAAGTAAAAAAATGCTACATTTAAGAATAATGCCAGGTTCTAGTTGGTATAAAACATAACTAAAATTGTTTATCGGGATATCATTATTTACACACTGACAGGATATCCAATCCACTGCAAAATCAGATGGGAACAATCAAAATAATTGTTAGGAAGTGACGAGCTACCTAGCCTTAGAGGTATTATGGTTTATACCCAGATATCGGAGTAACTGAGGCTCTTGTTTTCACATGCATTTCACTTTAAACATAATAAAAACTATTATTGATTGATATTGTAATTACTCGTGTTACCACTATTACTTTGGATTTTGTCTCGAGTCCATGACATTTGTATTGTGATATTTGTCATTTCATTTCAATTCAGATTAAGAGAAACATTAAAAGAACTAAAAAATAAAATAGCAATATTAAAAAAAATATTTCTATTAGTTTGACACAATTACAACTAACCGTTGGACACTAAGAACAGCTATATCACCTTCAGACAACTAACTGAATTTAGCAATATTATAAAGTTTTGTTTACGCTTACCTGACGCTAATTATACATTTATTTACCGTAGGACAGTTGGGCTTACCTGTGTATAGCAACTGTTAATATGATTTGTGGAAAATTTAATAATTTTAACCCTTTATACACCGCCACAGAAAGTGTAGTGTGTTTTCTGTCTTAAGAGAAATTCCTATATCCCTTCAATCGAAAAAGCAGGTTTATGTGCTCTGCAATGTAAACTGCCATCTTATGACTTATAAAAACACGTATAGGCTTTTAAATGAAATAATTTTATGACCGGCCAAGGCTATAAACGATTTTTTTTTCTTAGAAGTATTTATATTTCCGGAAACACAAGTGTATCAATGTATTATACATTATGCGGCTTCTTCTACGCTAAATAAAAATGTATAGGTTTTTCGTTAACTTTCTCTTTATAGGCAACCATTTTAACGACATGAATATATTCACTCATTCAGGTGCAAGATGCTACATACTCTTAAATTGTATCCTTTAGCCATGCTTTAAATTGGCTCATGCATATTACATAGTAAATAATAACCATGCAAAACACTAAACAATAGTTAATAGGACACACAATCAAGATTGTAACATCTGCTTTAAACCCTTCCTTGTAGGGAAGGCGGTTCATTCCAATTTTTGGTTTTTATGAGGGAATTTATGAAGATAATAGTTCGTTAGTTAGCTAAAATAGCTTATGTTGATGTATTATTGTACGTATGTATGTATTTAAAAAATATGTTGTATTAAATAACATTTCCCTAGTTTTAATTATAGTTTACAATTGAATATACATTTAAAGGAAAAATATGATATCAGGTTTTTGTTATAAATATTGGATTAAGATACCAATTCAATTTCAACAAATTAAATTTTAAGTTTTAAGTAATGAAATATATTAGCGTGTCAACCTTTTGAAAACTATAAATACTACACAACATAAAAACTAAAAATGACAAATTAGCTTACTAAGCAATCGAGCGACCGAAAAAGCACGACCATGCATGTATGTACGCTTAGACTAACGTGGAAAACTTTTCATGGGGATCCATGAACAATTTTGAGATACTAAAGTACTAAAGTAAAATTTTTTCCAGATATACTTTATTTTTCTAAATTTAATTCTAGGGGATACTTCATTCTGTTTCGCAGGCCAACACCACACTTAAGCTCTGTAATTCCTTCGCATTAAGAATACAAGGATATAAAAAGAATTCTAAGTTTTGATATTTTTGTGCTGTAATATTCTAATTGTTTGGCTTGACAAAAATTCCGAATTATATTATAATATCATTCAAACCATAATTTCGTATATTAAAAATTATAACCCACATTTTTATTATAAAAATTAAAGAACAAGAATGATAGGTTTCTTAAAAAAATTATGATTATTTACACTTTTAATACTTAATTTTTAATACTAAAACTCGGTAAATAATAAAAAGTTGTTAAATGAAATGTAGCACACGAAATATCTGTTAAATGTCTTGGTTATAAAGCTCAAATACATTCAGCTGCTTATAAATTTCAAATTTATTTAAATTTGTTATATTTATTGTTTAAAAATGTATAACAAGTAAAGATAGTAGTCTAGCAGTAAATGTACAAAACACATAAAAATTATGCCCAGCAAAGACGAGTTTTACCTACATACTTATATTTTCCTAAATGTACTTAAATTATATTTATTAGAATTTGTTTAATAGAACCGAGGAATTAAAATCATGAAATAGTTTTTCGATAACCATATACTCCTTTCACTGGTCTAGGAAATAAGGATATTTTGTAATTGACTCTATTATATGAAATACTCATAAAATAAAAATATAATATTTTATAAATCAACAGTTGCGTTACTCGCCCGTATACTCAGTCCACCAGTTGTGGTTCGTGTGCACGGATTTTGTGTATAGTAAATAAACTGCCGGTTTCCTTTATTTGTTGGAAATAAAACAAAGGATCCTTTAAGTGTTTCATTGAATTATATAAATGTACTAATAACCTTTAATCTGCATAATTAATAGTTAAGGTATTTCGCTAACAAACCTACATGATGTAATACCTTAACTGTGTTGCCCTAATTTAACATTAAATCATTATACTCATTTATAGGTTTTCAAGCTTTCAAGCCTTTCATTGCAAGTATTTGATATTAAAGCTATGTACATTCTCTCACAGTGTGCCTTTGTTACCTGAAATTCTGCCATAATAAGTAAGTAATAAGACCTCCGACGTCTCAGTTTTACTTTGAGTTATATTCATCCTAAAATCTTCTAAAAAGTTCGCATTTTCATACAAGCATAGATTTTTATATGGTTAGTGATGCATTTTTGTATGTGATTAGTTATATAATTTTTTTATCGTAATGTATAAATATAAATTTAGCACATAACTTGAGGCAGGGAAAAACATATTATAACTTATGTTATATTGTTTTATTTAAACGTTTGTCTTCTCAGAAAATTTTGTGTTGGCGTAACAAGAAATGGGTTTGATGTTAGTAGTAGTCGTGTTGTTACCAATATAAAAAAGCATGTGAAATCCATGGGGCTGGTTGCATTGCATATTATTTAATATCTATGGAAACAACGTAGGTATATAATTTCATATTTTAAAACTTGAAAATGAAATGTCGCACCGTTTTTAATCTTCGTCCAACTCACAACTAGTCGCAGAAGTAGCACCAGGAACACTATTTGATAGCAAGAAGCACGACCAGGACCAGGACTTACATGGATGAGGTACTTTCATTACTTAAAAATCACAGTTTATGATCTAAATATCACTTGTTACCTAAAACAGTTTAGGTCTTAGTTTTAACGAATATTTATCACATCATAAAGTACCAGAAAAGTTAACATATTATACAGATTTTTTTCTTGGGTTTATATTATAGTTGTAGCATTCTAAGTTACGTTTTGTATAGAACTGATAATTTGTGTTTTGTACTTTATTTCATCCTCTCTGTACCCAACACATATAGTGGCAAGCGGTGTACCATCATTTCTGATCTGAAATCAGGTAGTTCTACCTGAAATAATGTTTTAATTAGTCATGTGTAGTACCAAAAGTTTAACGAAATACATGTTATTAAATTATATATTAATATGAGTACCTACTACATAAACATTTGAATCTCGTATTAAAGATTTGTTCCTTTATTAGATTATATTTGTATGTGTGAATATATTACTCTAAGACTCATTAGCCTGGAATCTTTATCGATATGACCGTTTATGGTATTGCTAATTTGTCTACTTACAAAAAAATATATTTTTCAGATTGTAGCTTTACGTGCTTAATTTACGTAGTACACCAAAACATTGCACTTTTAAACTTCTCCTAAAATTATTACAGGCCATATTACAAAAATAAAAATATAATAAAAATTGACTAGAAATATTTCAAGTTTATTCATTGCAAAAATCTCGTGTATAAGATTTCTCAATGATGGAAACAGTACATAGTATACGTGAATTGTTGGAAAAGGTTATATTATGAACGATTAATTTTTAAAGTAAAAGCAATTTCACTTTTATAATATCCATAAATATTGAAATATAATTAATGCATAAGATTTCTTTGAACGTGAAATAATGCTAGTAATAGTCATGACGTAAACAACAAATAAAGGCAAAAACCAATAAAGAGAAACAGGTGAAATATACACACCAGTGTACGTATTAATATCTTTTATCCATCGAAACAACAAAGGATAGGTATCACAAAGCTTTAGATGAATACAATTGTTTTATTTACACAATTCGTTAAACTTAAACCACGTTAGGTTGGAGAAGCAAGACAAGGAACAAGTGCAATGGCCAAAAGCTTGATAAAGGCCAGGACTTTTTTTAATTGTTCAGTTTAATGTTCAAAAACGTTAGGGCGTGGAAAATCTACACCAGGAGTACTATGGCGAAGACCGGATCGAGGGTTTTATGGACGACTTACCTTATTATTTACAATTCAAACATTTTCACTAACTATTATTTTTACCCAAAGCTATATACATGCTAGTCTTGCGATTATCAATCACATAAAAAATCCAGTGAAACAATTCCTATGTTATTACAACGCATTTTTAGTTAAGAAGATTTTAATGTTAAGGACTTTTGCAATGAATTTACTTTCTTGTGAGGTGATACATATGTTGATTAACATATAATTATGTTTCATGCGTAAGCATAAATAATTTGTTATTTATGGTTTTTAAATCCCTTCAGTACTATAAATAAATTAACAGAAAGAATCAGTCTACAGTTATGTATTCTATCCAATCGAAATGCTTTATGATCCACTCTTACATATTTTATAGCAAGTGAAAAGAGTACTAAGATTTACGGAGAATTATAGTTTACATCTTTTACTTTATTCAATTAGTTGATGAGATTACCACCAAAGCTTTCTTTTACTTTACAAGAGATTATAACTTGCCGATTGTGATGATACAGTTATAGAAACAACTCCTTAGATTCCTTTGTCACCTTTACATGGTTTACTTACAATATTAATAATAATTTTACTCTGAAAAAAGTAAAACATGCTATATTTGAAAATAATGCCCACTCCTAGTTGTTATCACATTTTCCACTACAATTTTTTATCGGAATATAATCATCGCACACTGACAGGAAAGCCAACCTACTGCAAAATCATATAGGAACAATCAAAATGTTTGTTCAGAAGTCACACGCTATCTAATTTGTGGCCCAGATACCGGGACCCAGGGTAACTGAGGCACTGGTTGTCACATACACATATTACATTAAAATAATAAATGCTATTAAAGATTGCTATTCAATATTTCAGGTGTTATTGATTAAGCCCGTGACACAGTTATACTATAAACTTTATTTATTACGTAAATATTTGAAATAAAGAATGTAATTTGCAAACTGGATTTTTGAAGAAACTCAAACATTTCCAATTGGAAACTGAGGTAAATACATTTTTTCAATAAGTACATAAAATATTCAATATTGAATAAATAATATAGTCATCACTCTACTTCACAGACATATCAATTCCTCACTAACTGTAACATTGTAATGGTGAATGTTATTGAGAAACGTAACGACTCGATAACCATGCAGATAAAGTAACTCGCATAATGACATTTATATTAGCTCTAAGTTTAAAATTAAGTTTTTATAGCATTAAAATATTAGTAGACTTAATAGAATGGCTCCTTAGAAATATAATGGGTTATTAGAAAATATTTGTGACATTTTATTCTTAAAATTAAATTCAGCGCTAAGCTTGTTGTTATAGGCGATGTCGGTGTTACTTAAAATTAACAGTTATCACAAAAGCCATTTTTTTTAGATTACACCCTTAATTCCACGATTTAAATTAATTTATAATGGTAATAGGTATAAGTTATGTTCAGCTCTGCGTCCTTATATTGTATCATTATATTCCACTTATGTTTAGTTGTGTTATATTTTTAAAACATATGTCTTTATGATTTTTAATCCTTTCAGTACTCTAAGTGTACATAAATAATCAGTTTTACAATATCTTCACTATGTAATGAAGTGATTTAAGATACGTTCATACATACTATTTGATAAAAGGTGTAAATCATTAAAAAAACCCCTTGTTTATATAATGATTTTTAAATCCTTTCAGTACTCTAAGTGTACATAAATAATCAGTTTACAATATCTTACTATGTAATGAAGTGATTTAAGATACGTTCATACATACTATTTGATAAAAGGTGTAAACATTACTGTTATAATGATTTTTAATCCTTTCAGTACTCTAAGGTGTACATAAATAATCAGTTTACAATATCTTACTATGTAATGAAGTGATTTAAGATACGTTCATACATACTATTTGATAAAATGTGTAAACATTACTGTTATAATGATTTTTAATCCTTTCAGTACTCTAAGTGTACATAAATAATCAGTTTACAATATCTTACTATGTAATGAAGTGATTTAAAATACGTTCATACATACTATTTGATAATAGGTGTAAACATTACTGTTATATTGATTTTTAATCCTTTCAGTACTCTAAGTGTAACATAAATAATCAGTTTACAATATCTTACTATGTAATGAAGTGATATTAAGATACGTTTCATACATACTATTCTGATAAAAGGTGTAAACATTACTGTTATAATTGATTTTAAATCCTTATCAGTACTCTAAAGTGTGCCCACATAAATAATCAGTTTACAATATCGATTACTATGTAATGAAGTGATTATGATACGTTTCATTAACATATACTATTTGATAATAGGTGTAAACATTACATGTTATAATGATTTTTAATCCTTTCTGTACTCTAAGTTTGTACATAAATAAATCTCAGTTTACAAATATCTTACTATGGTAAATGAAGTGATTATGATAAGTTCATACATTACTATTTGATAAAAGGTGTGAAAACATTACTGTTATAATGATTTTTAATCCTTTCAGTACTCTAAGTGTACACATAAATAATTCAGTTTTACAATATCTTACTATGGTAATGAAGTGAATTTAAGATACGTTTCATACATACTATATTGATAAAAGGTGTAAACAATTACTGTTATAACCTGTTTTTTAATCCTTTCAGTACTCTAAGTGTACATAAATAATCAAGTTTTACAATTAATCTTACTAGTCCATGTAATGAAAGTGATTTAAGATACGTTCATACATACTATGATAAAGGTGTATTGTAAACATTACTATTGATAATGATTTTTAATCACTTTAAGTACTCTAAGTGTTCATAAATAAATTATGCTTCTAAAATATATTTACTATGTAAGAAGTGATTTTAGATACGTTCATACATAACTATTTGTTAAAAGGTGTTGTACACATTACTGTTATAATGATTTTTTAATCCTTTCAGTACTCTAAGTGTACATAAATAATCAGTTTTACAATATCTTACTATGTAATGAAGTGATTTAAGATACGTTCATACATACTATTTGATAAAAGGTGTAAACATTACTGTTATATTGATTTTTAATCCTTTCAGTACTCTAAAGTGTACATAAATAATCAGTTTACAATATCTTACTATGTAATGAAGTGATTTAAGATACGTTCATACATACTATTTGATAAAAGGTGTAGAACATTACTGTTATAATGATTTTTAATCCTTTCAGTACTCTAAGTGTACATAAATAAATCAGTTTACAATATCTTACTATGTAATGAAGTGATTTAAAGATACGTTCATACATACTATTTGATAAAAAGGTGTAAACATTACTGTTATAATGATTTTTAATCCTTTCAGTACTCTAAGTGTACATAAATAATCAGTTTTACAATATCTTACTATGTAATGAAGTGATTTAAGATACGTTCATACATACTATTTGATAAAATGTGTAAACATTACTGTTATAATGATTTTTTAATCCTTTCAGTACTCTAAGTGTACATAAATAATCAGTTTACAATATCTTACTATGTAATGAAGTGATTTAAGATACGTTCATACATACATTTGATAAAAGGTGTAAACATTACTGTTATAATGATTTTTAATCCCTTTCAGTACTCTAAGTGTACATAAATAATCAGTTTACAAATTATCTTTACTATGTAATGAAAGTGATTTAAGATACGTTCGATACATACTATTTGATAAAAGGTGTAAACATTACTGTTATAATGAATTTTTAATCCTTTCCATACTCTAAGTGTACATAAATAATCAGTTTACAATATCTTACTATGTAATGAAGTGATTTAAGATACGTTCATACATACTATTTGAATAAAAGGTGTAAAACATTACTGTTATAATGATTTTTAATCCTTTCAGTACTCTAGTGTACATAAATAATCAGTTTACAATATCTTACTATTGTAATGAAGTGATTTAATGATACGTTCATACATACTATTTGATAAAAGGTGTAAACATTAACTGTTATAATGATTTTTAATCCTTTCAGTACTCTAAGTGTACATAAATAATCAGTTTACAATATCTTACTATGTAATGAAGTGATTTAAGATACGTTTCATACATACTATTTGATAAAAGGTGTAAACATTACTGTTATAATGATTTTTAATCCTTTCAGTACTCTAAGTGTACATAAATAATCAGTTTACAATATCTTACTATGTAATGAAGTGATTTAAGATACGTTCATACATACTATTTGATAAAAAGGTGTAAACATTTACTGTTATAATGATTTTTAATCCTTTCAGTACTCTAAGTGTACATAAATAATCAGTTTACAATATCTTACTATGTAATGAAGTGATTTAAGATACGTTCATACATACTATTGATAAAAGGTGTAAACATTACTGTTATAATGATTTTTTAATCCTTTCAGTACTCTAAGTGTACATAAATAATCAGTTTACAATATCTTACTATGTAATGAAGTGATTTAAGATACGTTCATACATACTATTTGATAAAAATGTGTAAACATTAACTGTTATAATGATTTTTAATCCTTTCAGTACTCTAAGTGTACATAAATAATCAGTTTACAATATCTTACTATGTAATGAAGTGATTTAAGATACGTTCATACATACTATTTGATAAAAGGTGTAAACATTACTGTTATAATGATTTTTAATCCTTTCAGTACTCTAAGTGTACATAAATAATCAGTTTACAGTATTTCTCCATATGCATTTCCAAATGTTTTAAGATCCTTTCATATATTATATTTGATAAAAAATGTAAAGATTTCTTCGATTAATAATTTTTAAATATGTCTGAGTGACGTCTTTCAGGTATTTTATAGTAATTCAATGTTAAAAATATTTTAAAATTAGTGAATGCTAGTTTGACTTAGGATTAAACTTAATTACATTTAAATTGTTTACACTGAATAATTAAATAAAGATATTGTGCGCATTTTAGGAGAAATATAGTCTATAATTTGTAGGTTTAAATCCAATAGTTACTACCGCCAGAGCTCTTAAATTAACCTTCACAGACATTATAAATGAAATTAAATTTCACCTTTAGGTTTATTTTCATAGTACAAACAATTCCTTTCATCGTTTTGTAACATATTTTTTATTAAACATACAGTTTTACTACAATATGTTTATTTATAGAAAAATACTATCATTTAAATTTAAAATAATTCACAATTTCTGAATTAATGCTGGAATTTGTTGACCTATAACGTGGCTCCCATTTTAAGCTTAATACCTTACTTAAGGTAAGCTTAGTACCTTGTGTTTGTTCTACTTTCACTTATTGCAGAAGCGTGCAGTAATTCATTAACTACAGACTTCGAATGATGGTCACCATTTTTTAACAATTTGTCTATCAAACTGAAATATTATTCCATTTGGTTTAAATGTTCTAAGCACTAAACACTCTCGTATGATTCATAGTTTTCATCACATATATTTTAATTTTGAATATAAGACTTTAAACAAAAATATTTAATTCACTTCTTTTCAATTCTTAGAAAAAATATCCAATCTTTGAAACGTTTCTTTTCTCCATTAGTAAATGTAGTGACAGGAAGGGGAGAGAGAGAGATATTATGTTGTGTATTATGTTGCGTGAGTGTATAAGTGTGTGAGAGGTTTCAAGTCTCCTAATAAACTGTTATCGATATAATCTCTTTCTTTGGTGTAAACTAAGTTCCTATTTTCTTTATTATTTATAAATCATGTATTATAACGTAATAATTTCTGTTATTGTTAGCTACAACAAAGCATTAGCGACAACAGTAGCAACAACACCTTCTTCATTAAAAAAACTAGCCGTACGTGTACACATTTCTATCTTGCATAAAAGTGAAAATTATAAAAATACTTAATCCAAATGTGAATTAGCTTACAAAACCTTTTTTAGAGGATATACTTATCAAAGTTATAGCATCCGTATACACATAAAGTAAATATAATGTTCCATTCTTCTAATATGGGTGGAAAATTATTTGCCTGAAAAAAAGTTTAACCTGAATTATGTACGCTTTACTATAAATCTATAAGTTTTTCAGTAGCGTTATATACAGTTTATGAATAAATGTTAGAATATTCTGTGTTAAATTTTTGTAAAAAATTCATAGCTATTTTATGTATTCTGTGGTTCTGTTTGTAATAATTAGTATTTAGTTTTATTAAGTGCATGTTTTAGAGTAAGAGTGCATGGAATAGACACACAAAAATGCTGTTTTAGTTACAGACTTATGCGTGTCAACGCTTTCGTAATTTTTTTTTTTTTTTTTTTTTTACTTTAACCTAGATTGTAGTTATGAATTGATTTAGTCATTTACCTAAAGAAGATATTAGATTGTAGATTTTGAATGTATTTAGATTTATTTTATTTTATCACTGAGCGATGGAAAATGTCGGGAATAATCCTGTTCCCTTCAAAAAACGTTACTAGTAATTCGTGAAGGAACCTTGGGAATAAATCTTAGAGGAGATGTAAAAGTGCAATGTATGGCAGATTACTTGAATCTGATATGATGTTATGTAGGTTTGTATATGTAGCTGTATATTAAAATGCCATGTCAAATGTCCCTGTGGGTTAGATTTCTAAACAAGCATGATATAAATATGTTTTATTGATTGTATTTGTAACTAGAGAATGTATGACTATGTTGTACGGTAATTTTGTTGCCTTTCAGTAATAGAAGTAGCGTAAGAAATGCCTGCACAGTTAAAAATTAAAATAAAATAAGGAAAACAGCTGAAACATACCCAACAGTACAATATGTACAAATTACGTATATCCATAGAAACAAAAAGGTACAGGTTTTGTTCAGTAATTTTTTTATAGCTCAGTTTATGTTGAAAATTGTTCTATTTCGAAAACGTCCGGGAAACTCCTCCAGGATACAAAAAGGCCAGGACCAGGACCTGAACTTACAGATGAGTTACTTTTTCTTTTGTTCTTAGAAATCACAGCATCTGCTCCTCGATCTCACACTACCAAAGCAGTTTACACATCCTAGTTTTAGTGACAGAAAACCGGAACAGTTGCATTAAAAAACACTATTACTAAATAACAACGTTACGTGTTAATTATTGCATTAAGTTGATTTCTAGATTTATTAAGGTTGTCATAGCTTTGTTTAAAAACTGCAAACGTTTCGTTTTAGGCTATTTATAATCCGCTCTGTACTTAAAGAATACACAGAGAATCGTTTTGGAATATAAGATAAACGAATTATTGACGCATGGTGAAATTGGACCTGTTTTTAAATATTTGATGAAAAAATCAATACTTATATAAGAGAACTTTCTTACTTAAGTCAAACCGACTTCTTTCTGGCGTATTTTCATGGAATAAATATTGAAATTTAAGTACAATAAGTGTATGCTAGCTGAATAATAATATCAGTGATGGACTATATCATGTTACACACTGTTTTTAATTAAATATTTTAAAAAGCAGTATAGGGTAGTTTTCAAAAGAAAAATATACTATATTATTCATACTATATCTTTTATCTTTATGAATAAGTTACTGAATCGTACACCAGAACTCTCTCCTGTCGAGGTTTTAATCACTCACTTTCTTATTGGACTCCACTATAGCTTTAATAAATAAAAAATTTACGCATTACATTTACTATAATACCTGCAACTTCTCATCTATTGGGTACACGCTAAATAAATATTACTAGAATGTGCCTGGTAGACATATTCTACTGTCTTGGTAGTATGTGCTACTGACTCAGCTATACGACGCCGCGACGTAAAGGGTCAGAGTTTGAGTTCCGAATCGGACGCGCTATTCCCTAACAATAATCTTAATATACACGGGTGCTATTTATGAATGAAAATTTCAATATTCTGAGTCAACCGCGTTTATAAATAAACTAGTGAAGTATTTGTATAGTAATTATATTTTCATATTGTAATTAAATGTTGACGTAACTTCAATAGTATAACCGTATTGTAGACTATTTGATTTAAATATTCCAAATAAAAGAAATTAATTGAAGTGGTTTCTTAATACAAAGAGACAATGCATTTACTGAAAGACTTTTACGTCCTGTGCAGATATGGCAGATGCCTCTTTAAGCACAAAATCAAATATATAACCGCTTATTTTTAAAAACTTCTCTAATATGTTTACAGTGATACTGAGCAAAATACTTTCTATATTTTAATATAAAACATAATTTGTTTGACGTAACTTGCGCAGCAAAAATAATATGATTCCTTAAAGTACAAGAGAGTAATCAAAGTCAACTATGCAAATAATATGGAAAGTTAATTAATCTAGTGTGACTACACTATTAGTGTTATGGTAGTGGTTTGAACGTTGCAGAATGGTTATAAAATTAGTTATAGCTTTCATTTTATTAGTCGTATACAGTAGTTATTAATTTTAAAAAAATCACAGTAAAAATATTTGAAAAATCTGTGAAAGGTATTTTATCTTTAATTTCACAAACTTTTTTCAAATAATTCATTGTTTTAAATTAACTTATAAAAATAGTATTTTGCCTTCCTCTAAGGAATTAAATAATTGCAGTTTAAATCTACAGTGAAAGCAGTTTCTATTTAGTTATAATGCGTTTCAAATTAAACAGGGTTTTTATAATGAGGAAGATTATCTTGATCAACAAATAACTTTCGTATATTTTGTGAGCTAAAAAGAACTTGAGATTTAAGTTTATAAATCCTTTCAGTACTCTAAGTCTACAGAAAGAATCAGTCTACAATTATTTCCAACACATCGTCCAAGCTATATAATATCCGTTCATACATATCCGATAAAAAGTGTAAAGATTAATTGAAGAATATTTTCGTATATTTTGCGATCTAAAAAAGAACGTGAGATTTATGTTTATAAATCCTCTCAGTACTCTAGGTGTACATAAAGAATCAGTTCACAATCGTTTTCAACAGATCGTCAAGCTATATACTATTTTTTCATATATATCTCATAAAAAGTGTAAAGAATATTTGAAGGTTTATTTTCGTATATTTTGAGAACTAAAATTAGAACTTGAAATTTGTGTTTTTAAATCCTTTCAGTACTATAAGTGTACAGAAAGAATCAGTTTACAATCAATTTGGACATCTACACAAAGCTATATAATATCCATTCATAAATATCTGATAAATAGTGTAAAGATTACTTGGAGAATTATTTACTTAAATATGTCTTAGAGATATCAATCAGTCATTTAATAACAGTGCGATATTAAACATGATTTGAAATAAGCGAATGCTAGTTGACTTAATAATAAAATTCACATCTTAATAACATTTAATTGTTTACACTCAATAAAATAATAAACTATACTATGCAGATTTGAGTAGAAATATGGTCTGTAACTGTTGATTTAACCAATTAGTTACTGAAACCATCGCCAGAGCTCTGAAGATAACCTTCATAGACATTCAGAATTAAATTTATATTCTTCTCTTTGTTTCCTGTCATAGACCAAAAATTTTTTTTTTCATACTGTGACACATCTTGCAGTTATTAAACATTTAGTTTTGGAAGCAGTACAGTTTCAATACAAAATATTTATCTTTAAAAAATTCCTTTTTAAAATAAATTTTAAAACATAACTGAGTTAGTTAAGAATAAAATAGATAATAATTCATTTATTTTAAAATATTAATCGGAACTGAACTACTCTATAGGTTATTACTTATTTTAAGAATTACTTAATGTCAGATAACTACGTACAATGCTGCTAAATTACATAACAAACAGCATGTATTACTAAGTCCCTTATAGAGAGGTTGACGCTAAACTTCTAGTCGAAACGTTAAGAGCCTCTTTGGGCGTAACAAGCTGCATGAACAAAATGAAACCGCTACCAATGACTTCATGGAAACATAGCAGCATTATAAAGTAAATTGGGAGAATTATATTTTAAGTTAAGAACTTTTATTAATTATACAAGAGGTGTAATTGTTTTTTTTTAGTTTTAAAAGCTTAACCGTGTTAAGATCAACAACTTTTTTATGTGTCGATATCTTTTTCCCCATTTACGAAAATAATATATTTGATCTTAATTAAGATAATTGTGTATTCCTGAGAATATGGAATTAAAAACATTTCATAATTTAAAGGTAACTTCACGTTAAAAGAAACTCAACCCGATTTGGTTACATTTGATTGTATAATATTACTATAATATTACAACTCGCCCTAGGCCTCATAGAGTGACACTTGGGAAGCAGTCAGGGTTAAGCTCCTACAGTCTAGGGAAAGGTTGAGGAGAAAATTCAATAAGGGACGTATTGCTAACCCCTTCCAGGTGGGGGGATCCTGTCTTTTGTAAGGCCCATCCGGTCAGTTCGGCCGTGGATAAACGGGCAGCAAAACTTTGCTATCGGTGGACAGGTCCCCACCGGATTCTCCGTTTTCTCTCCCCAGTTACTGCTGAGTTGGTTGATCCCGTATCGGGGAGGTTGTGGCGGAGGGCCCACGTTTCTCATTGAAGGCCTTCCGCGGTGACACCTCTGGTCATGCTCTGGATACTGGTGCGGCTGCGGGGTGTGTCCGGGGACTGATCACCCTTGATTTTCCCTGTGGTGTCGTTTTACTCTCTTTCTGTTTTTCTTCCTTCTCCAAGAGATGCGCCTCTCAAAATTTCAGGAGGATTGTGTTTTGTCTGCCTCCTGCTCAGCACTCGTTTCCTGTTAGGGTTCTCGACTTCCCGTATCCTGTACCGGAGCTTGTTGGTTCTTCTTTCAGTGGGGGAGAGGTTTTTGTTTGAGGTTGTACTCTTTTTAGTGGGGGAGGTTGAGCCGGGGCTAAGTTTGGATAGTTTTGTATTTATATTTTTTCCCACCTCGGCCACTTTTGTCAGTCGGCGGGGGAGTGATTCCGTCACCGTATTGATTATTTTCTGCCTGGATGGACTGATTGGTCGAGGTCAGGTAGTTGACCTTGACTGATTACCGACCAGCTGATTACCGGCAGCGGCCGCTGATCGGAGCGGTCGGAAACGTTCGGCAGAGGCGACGTGAATCTCGTGCTGTCTACTGGTCGTCCTGATGCCCATGGCTGGCTAGTTCTCCGACTTTCGGCAGGGTCCCCGTGAGTGCCGTCAACATGACTGGTGCGGCGAGTCTGCCCAATGAAACAGCACTGTTTAAAACCAAAATTGAGTGCCTGCGCCTGCCAGCGCTACTGTACCGTCATCCAACTGGAACTGTCTGTACTTCAATTCGTCTTGAATAAGGTTGGAGCTAAAATGTTTTTCTTTTCTTCTACTTGTACTGGACTTGAGAGGATTGGGTATTATGGAGAGTTTTTATGGATATTTATATCTGGAGGAGGGCCAGTGTTAAGATTACCTAGTATTTATTTAGTTTAGTGACATGATCTGAAGGGGAGGATTTCATCTTTAATTCGGATTCGTGGAGGCAACTAAGCCCCCGCCCTCCTTCGAAAATCGGCTTTAATTAATTAATTTATTTATTTTTTGGCTACAAACTTGAAAACAAAATAAATTATTTTAAAAAAAGTGGGCCTAGAAATTCTACAACCTCCCCTCAGTTCATAATAATTAACAGTTCAAAATTTATATTTACTACATGCCGTACCTAAACCCATGTTATTTATGTGTCAAATTTATATTTATTATGTTATTTATATATCAAGTTTCTATTTATTATGTTATTTATATGTCAAAATTTCTATTTATTATGTTATTGTCAATATTGGAATTCTATTATATTTTTGTTATTTAGTTTGTAAGGTACGCGGTGCACCGTGGTGCTGCAGTTTATTGTATTTTTGTGTAAAAATGTTTGCCACCTAATTAATTATATTATGTACTGGGAAATTTTGTCTCTCTTTTTCTCTCTTCCCACTAGTGGCCTGTGGTTGTTTTTTTTTAATGCCTCGCTCCGAGTTTGGGAGGAGCTCGTTTCCGAAACCTCCTGTTGCGGTTGATGAGACTTCCGGTGAAGTTTAGTTTCGCTAACTCGGGACATGAGTCTTGGATTCTTTCTCGACTTAGCCTGACAAGAATAAGAACTCACCAGAGCCAGTCTAGGTAAGTAAACAGAACACAGGAATGACAACAATTAATTGCCAAACATTCAGGACCTTAAAGGATACGCAATAACAAATAGCGAGAAAGATCTTTCTAAACTGTATGCGTCTTTTGCTGAATATCGCCTTTCATAAAGTTAAGCTGAACTTTCAATATCCACATTTCGACAAGGAACTACACAGATCCAAGTGTCCACAGACAATAGCGAAATAAAGATTAACACACGCCTCTAAATTAAGTTTGTAATGTAGTAAAATGTCACTGAAGGTGTCTCAGGACTGCAACGTGAAACTATAGGACCAAAAAAACTGCTCAGAATATAGATTACCATTCTCTCCTGCAGAAATTGTACCGTTTTTCTTTTGGAAATTAATTTAAGAAATACCTCTGTCAATGATTTCTTCTTTACTAAACGAATTCTATGTCAAGGTTGATAACTAATAATTGAAATAGTGTCAAAATCATGTTGTTATCTAATATTTTACAGACTGATTTTCTAAAATAATAAGCAATATTACATAAAATTGTATTTTTGTAATTAAATTATATGTCTGCGAATAAGTTTTGTATGCAAGAGAAAAACCTGGCTAAAAGGGACATTCCAGAAAACAACTTTTGTTTACGTTACCAGAATAATGTCTTATCATCTTCCCAAGTTACATAGGTATTTTGTAATTACAGTGAAAGATTTTTACCTCACGTTTAAAGAACTGACGCAGGAGGTGTTAATTTAACTTCTGAGTTACAATCTGCATTACTGGCTTAGATGTTTAAAATTAAATGTATAATTCTACATACGTAAGTGATGCATTAGCTATAAACGTTTAAAACTATAAGTATTATATATATATATATATATATATATATATATATATATATATATATATATATATATATATATATATAATATATAAAGTGTGCATTGAAAGGAACACAAGGCATATAGTTTTGGAAATTGAATTTATTTTTATATATAGAGGCTCTTTTTAAATAAATGTGAGCTACTCTGTAGTTATAAAAGATTATATTTTGCACATGTAGTAATACGATAACCGCTGTTCAAATTGTCAAAAAAGATTATAGTCCTTATTTTACATTAAAGTGAGTTGCAGTAAAAATAAAACATGTTCGAGGAGTTAATAGAAGTTACCAATCCTCAGCTAGTCCCCTTTGTTGCTGCAGAGTGTGTAGTACTAATTAATTGATATAAACCCTTCGTGCATGTCAGACTAGGGCACGGTGAGAAAGTTTAATGACAAAATTTAGAGTAAAACATAAAGATTGGTACAGTAGCGTATTTTACATGTTGAAAGATTCGTAGGTCACTCTTTATAAAAATATAAAAACTGGAATGTTTGACAATACCAGTACAAGTACTTGGCTTAACATGGCTATATAGTCTTTCCACATATATTGTTTCTGACGGTTATACAACGTTCTCTTACGTGTCTGACGGTCGGATTTAAATGTTTGTAATAAAATTATTATTTTAGATAAACACATTGCTTCCTAGATTTTTACTTTTCTTATTACCCCACCAAAGCTAGTGTTGGATGAAGATCAATTTCATTTTTGGAGGAAAAAATTTCATCACTTATACAAATGTTATAGCAGTTAGCTTCTACTCGTAAATGTTTGACCAATAGACTATAACATAAATACAAAGAGATCTTGTGGTTTTGTCTATATAAGAAAGTTCCTTGTGAAAATGAAATATTGACACTGTTATTAATAGAACTGAGCTTATATGTCTCCTACAGCAGTCCACATTTAAATTACTTATAATCTATGGAAACAAGAAGAGAAAATTTCGGGAAATTGTAATCGCAGCACCTCGGAGAACCACCGAACAAGGAAAACCCTGTGAGGCTCAGAGAGAGGACCAGGACCAGGACCTACAGTGAGTTATTATTATTGTTTATATCATTGTTTCTGCTCTCTCTATCTCTTGACATCCTAAGTACGTAGTTTACATTATAGTATTATTGAAAATTTATCACAGGGTAAATCACTAGACCAGTGCATATATTATTGACTAAATAAATAAAAACACAAAATATATTATAAAAATAGTAAAGTGATTTATATAAAACAGAAATTTATGTTTGGTGATCATTTCATTACTTTTATATTTTACATTTGGATGATTTGCCATACACAAGGAATCCCACTGGTACGTCATCAATAAAAGCTATGGTACGTTTTTGTTACATTTGTGCTTTGGACTGTTTTAAATTACCCATGTACCGGTACCTAAAGCGTGCATGCAGAATCGGTCTTATATTTTCCAAGATATTTAACGACCTTATTTTTAATCTGATTTATAAAGTTGATATAATTATATATCTACTAAGGCATAGACAAATTTCAAGACAAAAGGCTTATGGGTGAGTTACTTTATTATTAAGAATTCAAAGTTTTTCTCTATTCATTTCACCCGAAGAAGTTTAAATCCTAGTTTAGGGATTAATAATCACAGAATAAAATTATTTAAATAATTGATTTTTAGTTAATAATAACTTGGAGCATTATTTACTTCAACGTGTGTTAGAGGTAACACTCAGGCATTTTATAGTAGTGCAATATTGAAAATAATTTGAAATTAATGAATGCCAGTTGACTTGAAAATAAAAGTTATAAATCAATTACATATAATGAATTGCTTACATTCAATAACTGAATAACATATACTGATTTAAGGAGAAATATGATCTGTTATGGCTTTATATTCTTTCAGTACTTAAAAGTGCTGAAGAACATCTACATTCATTTTCCATATACTGTCCAAATGATATAATATCCGTTCATACATATAAGATAAAAAGTGTAATGATTACTTGGAGAATTATTTATTAAATATGTCAGTGAGATAATACTCGGGTGTTTTTATAGTAGTGCAATATTGAAAATAATTTGAAATTAGTGAATTTTAGTTTACTTAGGAATGAAATTAATAAGTTAATTTAATTGTTTACTCTTATAACGATATTATACATATTTTAGGAGGAATATGGTCTGTAATTGTTGATGTAACTAATTAGTTACTGAAACTATCACCATAACTCTGATGTTACACCTAGCCTACTGCCACATTCAATCACGAGGGAGAGTTTTGTTTCGGCAGCCCCCTAGCCTGCTGTCGGATTCAATCACGAAGGGGATTTGTTATCACGGCCCCCCTAGCCTACTGTCCAGAGTCATTCACGAGGGGGAATTTCGTATGAGCAGGTCCTCCTAGCCTACTGTCAGAGTCAATCACGACGGGGGGTTTTGTTTCGAGCAGCCCCCCTAGTCTACTGTTGGATTCAATCACGAGGTGGAATTTCTTATTAGCAGGCCCCCCTAGTCTACTGTCAGATTTAATCACGCGGGGGAAATTCGTATGAGCAGGCCCCCTAGCTTACTGTCAGAGTCAATCACGAAGGGGAATTTTGTATGAGCAGGCCCCCTAGCCTACTGCCAGAGTCAATCACGACGGGAAGTTTTGGTTCGGCATACCCCCTAACCTACTGTCAGTGTCAATCTGGTTTACTGTAGAAGTTCGCACAAACACGATGTTCCTCGCGTAACCGACTTCTTTGAATACTCGATCAGGACGGACAAGGACCACGATGTCTTCTGGGCGTCGAACTCTACTGAGCAGGACGTACAACTGGTCGTGGGTAAGACAGTCAGTGCGAAAGTCGAATCCGACAAGATCGATTGTCTGACCTTGACTCTTGTGACCGGTCATAGTGCATGGACGTCATTCATCAGTGGAATGACGTCACCGGGACAAGTGACGCCGAAATGTAACTGGAGAATACTTCAATAATTTGATCCGTTTTATATTTAACTTTAAAGACAGTGCACTCAAGTCGGAGATTTAAAATAAACCCATTGCCATACAATCTGAAATTATTTTCGGCTATAGTCGTATTAATTTTATAAACATGTTAAAAATGTACTAATATATGCTACATTTTTGTATCATATTCAAGACACGATACTATGTTCTATTTAATAATATTGTCATTCCCTATTAATTAAGTTGGAAAATATTCATACGATTCTTAAATGTCTCAAAAGGTGCAGCTTTTTAAAAATGCAGTAGGCCAAAGTCCATAAATAAAATAAATTCAAAAATAAAATAGCTTGGAAAGGTTTTAAATTCTGTCGATATAAATAATTGTAAGAAAATATTGGTTTTTTACATACTCAGGTCTTATTAGGTAAGATAGGTTATTCCTGCGAGGACCTGGTTTAGCAGCTCGTGTACTAAAACTCAATGTTTAACCCACGTTTTCCCGCTTTTACTGTCTAGATTGTATCAACTATTTATTTTAGAATCGTGACTAAACAAATATTATAATAGTTTTTATTCAACTCCAAACATTGTTCTGCTTAAGTGTTTGTAAAGCCACCAGCTGTATGAGAAACAGTTGAATAATTAACAAATTTTGAATCATATAACTTGCAGTTAAATGAATTAGTTCCAAATAATTCGTTTTCCCTTAAACATCAAATTTAATATTACCTAGATCGCAAGCTATAATTTCTATCAGGTGTCACATGAATCTAGTTTAGTTAATTACTTAATCCAATGGATAACAAAAATATTATTAATATTATTGTGGTATGAAGGATCATTACACAAACCTTTATATGATATTTTGGAAATTTAGAAAGTAATACATTTTTTTTGTAAAACTATGTTTTCCAAGTAAGCCCCTATAAAATATGGATTATTCATATAATTACCTATAATTCTTTTCCACTTAAAATCATCACCGTATATTTTGTCAATATGCTAATGTTAACCATCATACAGGGTGCTGATACTAATACAATACTAAACGTAATACCCCGCCTACATTCAAAATATAAAAAGCAACATACAAAATATATAAAGAAGGTGAAACTCTATAATAGTACCTTAACGTACCTATTTTCATGTTTAATGAAAAGGTGATTAATACCCGTGGGTCCAAATATTTGAAAAGATTGGCGAAAATTAGACTTTTTAACCTAGGGTAGTCTTAAATTATTTCAATTTACATAGATGTTTTAATAAAAAAAAACAATCCAAAGACTTTTTAAACAAAATTATGTTGAGTAGGTTTAATATATATTTCTTTGTAGAGGGGAAAGGAACTTTACATTTTTAAAAGTTTTTACATGTTACGTAAAAATTGGTTTAGGGTGGTTCTTAGATTATCTTAAAATAATTATATGTACCGCACCAATATATTATGCGATATTGAAATCTAGAGTGTATCAAGGCAAAATAGAGGAACGTAATAGATCAATATTACTAATATTTCATAAGAAGTTTCAATAGAAAATCTTTTTATATTCCGACCATTATTATGTTTTTCCAAACTCATTTTTTTGTCTAAAATAAACTTTAGATATAAAAAATATTTGTTAAAACATTTATCACTGACATGCAAAGATTTGAATCAATCATATAATTGTAAAGAACAGTTAAAAAAAGGCAGATTTTTGCTAACCGAAAGTGAGATTAAGAGTCTGGTCCAATTTGGTTTTTTAGATTCATTCCGTCTCTGTTTCTAGAACCTTGCAACTTTACACGGACAGCCAAATCTCTAACACCACACTCAGTAAAACTGTTAAGCTATTGGAATGACATGCTTTTGTAAATATCCTTTTTTCTCTGTGAGTATTTAGCCTCTAGAATCCTCCCATAACTACAATCTGTAGCCTCTCGGGAAAACTAACCTCTACCTCTCCATTCGATGGCATCAACGTAACTGTCGAATATGCCATTTGATCTATAGAATATCCCAACCCTCTGGAACCGTCTGACTTAACATAAACTCAGCTTCTGGGTATTACCATGATTAAGAAACTCCCAGAATAAAAAGCTCCCAACATATGAGACGAGTGAGCTGGGACAGTTTAAAACCTAAGAAAATTTTAACCTATCGAAAGTCCTGGTCTATTAGAAATAATAAAAATTTATATTTGTAATAGTAAAACTATCACCCAATAAAAATTTTCACATTGTAAACCTTTAGTAGTCATAGCTCCTGACCTTCATCGACTCGCAACCTCAGAGATAAGAAAGTTTTCGACTTTTTTCAAATATGACCCCTCTCATCGGATTTTTTTAGACATGCAAATCGTGTTAAGACATAATTTTTTCTAACGGTTATTAAACTCCAAATGTAATATAATCTTCATTATAAGGAAATTATAATTTTATTCCTTCTCAATAAATTTAACACCTTTAAGATCTTTAACATTTATAAGGAAGTTTTTTTTAACTTAAGCTAATTTAGTTAATTTTTTCTAATACACAAATATTATGTAAAGTTAAAATGGTTTAATATATTGTGAAGTAAGCATGTACATAATTACATTAGTGCTTTGTACTTGTTATAAGATTTTTAATAGCTATAAATCGTCTAAGGAAATTTAAAATGTATCTGTATTTTTGACTACTTGCATGATGTCATACCATATTTGTTGAATATACAGAGGGTTTTATATGTGAATGAACAACAGTGTAAACGACATATCGAACACTCTCCTTAGATTATTGTATACCATACAACATATATTACCGTGTTTAGGTATACGGACAAAAAAACTATTGAAATTATGTTTTTTATACAAGTTTGTCTGCTCAGCATTTACGTATTTATAATTAGATAATAAGAATTAATAAAAGTTTCTGTATTTTGAATTTTTGATAAAACTTGTGACCTAAACATAAGTACAGTGTTTAATACAGCAATAAGAGAAACGAAACAACAGAAAAATAACCAAAAGTAATATTTATTATTTTATAGATTTCCATAGAAACTACAAGGAAAAGTTTTGAGATTTCTTTTAAATTTTTATCGACAGTTTCAGTTTCCTCGTTCAAAATTAAGTTCAACTCTCAGTAAGTCGGAGAACCACCATTAAGAACAGGATGCGGTGCCCAGGAGCAGGAGCAGGACCTTCAAAGATAACTGATTTACTTTTATTATTTAGAAATCACAATTTTCTACTCTCCACTATATCGTTCCTAAACATTTTATATCATATTTTATTGAGTATTAATCACAGCACAAGATATCGGAACAGTTCATAGTGATAATGAGATTGCAAAATATACACATCAGAATTTAATATCAACAATTATATATATATATATATATATATATATATATATATATATATATATATATATATATATATATATATATATAATATATATATTTATATTTATTTCAGATTCATTTATTCCTTTTGTGTCGTCAGTATACTTACGAGATACAAAAACCATTTGTTCATCTTGTGTAGTAGTTGGTAAACTTGTGTTCTCTGTTATTTAATTCACTCTGAACCCAAAGGGTACAGATGGAAACAGGTTATATTTTTTTCCAATTAACTAAATCTTTTATGCACTTTAGATCTATTACTATATACAACCACCGTAACCTAGATAGAAATCAAATTTAAATTATATTTTAAACACATATTTGTCTCTATACTGTGTATAGACAATCACATAACAAGAAAAATCGGTTTAATGTCATTACTAGTGATGGCGAAAAGAAGCAATGTAGCTAAGAGAAAATTAAGGTAATAATATGAAACCTACGTACAAAAACTGTTTAATATCCCTGGAAATATTAAAGGATAGGTATATTAATTGACTGGTTTTTTTTTTTTTTGATAATTCTAATTCTTTGTGTTTCAGTATCCATTCAACGCGTCGCATGTAAAGAGAAACAAAAGATTGCGATGGCCAGTTCCAAGGACCAGGCCATACATGGATGAGTTACTTTTATAATTTAGAGATCTAAGTTGTTCTTTATAGCATCTCTCGTTACCCAAAGCAAATTACATCCTATTTTTAGCAAATATTAACTACAACACAAAGCACAGGAATAGTTTCACATGTAATGATAATTGAGTAAATTCAATTTTATTCAGTTTGCATATGTTTTAATTTCGTGGTTTTTCGCTTTTCTTCAATAATTTCTATTTGATTAATGAAATATTTTGTAATATTTTTTGTAAATATAGCAAGAACCTTGTCCTGGGGCTGTCTTGAATTCTGTCTGTACCCAAAGTGTGCAAAATAATCAATTCAGAACTTAGCAACTCCATCTAACCAATCGCAGTAACACTTTTTATTCGCTCATACAATCATATCTGCTAAATATTTTTAAATTTTATAAGGAGAAATATTTCCTACATTATTTATAATTGACATATTTGAGCCAATTTTGCAGTTGGATAAATATTCACCTTGAGTTGAAAACAGTTTATGCTACGTGTTTATATATTAAACTACTAAATGAATTATGTTTATTTATTATATTTTAATAATTTGTGTAACTGTCATGACCATTTTTGGGAGAAATATTGTCTATGAATCTTCAAGTGATTCAACTAGTTACTGACTTTAACACCAGATGTCTCTCTCATACTATAAGAAATAAGTATAGTCAACTAAAGTGATAAAGTAATATAAATACCTTATTAGATTTCAATGTCACTTTCAAAAATTCTACATTCTACAAACTAGAATGAGTCGTGATGAAAAATGCTTCAGCTGAAAATGATAGAGCATCCTGCAGAATTAAACCATTACCAAAGTGATTTTAGTCAAAATCTTGGTTAACAATTGGAGGTAAATAACAGTAGTATTAAATCTCCAGAACTCGCCATAGAATTAAAATTTTTTGGGGGTTATTAGACTCTAAATCGGCATTTAGGGTTGATAGTGTTTAAGCAATTATAGAAAACACGATTACTTGAATTTAAAAACTGGTACATGCGACGAGTAAAGGTGGTATTTATATTTGGAAACCTGCAATTATGATTTTTTTCTTGAAAATTGAATGTAATGAACGATTCGAGGACTGTATTGTTCTAGTTTGGCGTTCTTAGGTGGCATAAATTCTCTTAATACTCCCTTGTTCGCTCGGGATCTATAGTAACTCTATTATTTTTTATTAAATTCCCCAAAAAGGAGATTTCCTCAAAACAAAACTTTGGTTTCTCTAGGTTTGTCGTTAAGCCATGTTTGCTTAGCCTATTTACAATTTCTCTGACGTGTACTAAATGCGAATTAAGGTCTTTACTGTACACTAAGATATCATCATAAAAATTTATCAAATATTTAAATTTTATGTTGTCTAGGACTTTGTCCAGATAGGCGGACAATACAGCACTACCAACATTTAAACCAAAGGGGACTCATTTAAATTTATATTTACCAAATATAGTACTAGATGAGGTAAGATCTTGACTATCAGGTGATAATGGACATTGTAAAAAACTTTTTCTTAAATTTATTACTGAAAGAATATTTAGCTCCACTAAGATGTTGATAATAGATATTTAAATCAACAATGGGAAAATCAATTTTCTGTAACTTTTTTATTTAATTCTGTGTAATTGACTACCAAGTCTGCCCTTTTTTGGTTAAAAAAGGCTGGACTGGAGTAGGCTTGAAGTACTGGGTTCAATTACTCCTTGGTCAAACCAGTCCTGTATTATTGTTTTCATCTTATTTACAGTGGGAGGTCTTATAAAATAAGGCCTAATATTTACAGGTGTGGGGTCATTTAGAAAATAATTAAACTTCCAAATCTTGAGCCTCTCCTAATATTTCGGAGTAAAAACATTTGGAAAATCCCCTATAAGGTTTTGTATCTCAACCTCAGCTCTAGTGCACCCTATTTTTATATCAATGTTGTTTAATTCATGTTCAAAAGGCTGTTGTCTGACAATAGTTACTTTCTCATTACAATTGAATTTAAAATAACATGAATCTCCATCAAGATCTAAAATTAGTTTACCATTAGTTATATAAATGGGTTTCCTAATACAAAGTCCCATTTTAAATTATCCAATACAATAAGTTTTAGTGAACATCTTGGTATATTCTGTACAGAATAGTGTACAGAAAGAATCGAATCCGAATTTAATACACAAAATCTTGAACTTCTTCTCGGCCTTACTTCGTATTGTGAATACATATTTGCTAAAGTTTTTACAGTTTCATTTTAGTATTATTTCCTAAATTATATCTATCAGACATCTTCTGGCGATTTCTAGTAGTATAAGCACTGACCTTGAGTTGAAAACTGTTAAATGTAGCCATTTAAGAATATAAATGATCAAATATATGATCACTTTCCGAGATTAATATGGTCTTTAGTGTTCTAGTTATTAAATTACATAGAATCAACCACAACCATTTATATTTCATTGGCTTATATGGTACTTTAGGTCAATTATTAAGATGGTTAGTTTTTAAAAAAATATATAGGTGTACATTTAAGCGAATTTAAAAATATGTTATAAGGGGAAAACAGTGGTATTTAGATTACAAAACCTGATATTTAGATTTTTCTTATTGCAAATTAAATATTTTAAACTGATTCTAGAACTCTATTTTTTTTATTTCGGGAATACGTATCCTTAGAAATAAGGTTCAATCATAATATAAATTGCATTGACCATGTATTTTATGAAAGGGGCAGCTCACATAAAACTGTCTATAACCAAAACAGTTCTCAGTTTTGATATTTTCATAGAACAATCTCGTCAATGAACAAGTTTTATTCCACGATGACTTACAAGAAAGGTAGGATTATACCACACCACGTGTCACGTAACAGGCTTCGCTGAACTTCATCTAAAATGTAATGCCTGTTGCTCATTACAATGTCGAGATATCTTGCAGATATATTTAATTCCCCCAGCATACATATTATAAATTGCTTGAGCCTACTTTAATAGCCCCTAATAGGTATCAATAATGCAATAGGTATGGACATGCACCGTCAAAGAACTTGCTCTTCTCTACGGAAAAAAAGTTAATACATAATTTCTTTCATAATGCTACACGAGCTATTTTCATAGCTTTTGTAACAGTAGTTTACATAATACAAGTTTTGGTCGGGTAGTAATATTTTCTTGTTTCCGTGTTAATAATGTTTATGTAGTGCAGTCATTGAAGCATTGTTGGTCCGAAATTTTTTTACTGTGAACCGAATTGCATAAAATTTTGGTTCATCTTACCCTTAAATTCAAAAGTGAAAATGATTTGAAATCCGCAACTACCCTGGGGGTGGTTGCCACCCCTTCTCGGGAGTGAATTTATTTTTTTCAAAATAACCTCGGATGTCGATAGAAGGCCTAATTTTAAGCAACAAATCATCTATAACGTCTTTCGAAAAATCCAATACTTTTCAAGTTATTGGCAATTGAAAATTCGCAATTGTTCAAGTTTTTTTCATCGGTTTTTTGCAAATATCTCCAAAAATATACGTTTTAAATCAAAAATTTTATAAATAATACAATTGTAGCAGGTAAAAACAATGAACAATTTTGTTTTTTATAAAAGTATTCTAAGTGCAATATTAAGCTAGATATTAAAAATCAAAGCCGTTTTTTATTTTGTCTGAAATTTTAATCGATGTGGTCAATGCCATCTAGCGGCGAGCAGATGCATTTTAGGCATTCTAATAAAAAAGAGTTTTGTAGTGCTTGAAATAAACTTTAAAATGAGCACTATTAAAAGTCTTTTGCACGTAGAATAAAGTGAGCTGTACTGCAAATAAGAGGAGCATCTAATGTTTTTTTCTTTTAAATCAATGGGTTTCATAAGTGCCATTTCCACCAAAATTAAATTTAATCGTATTTCCGCCTAGAATCAACTTTATTATGAAGAGTTTAATAGATTGTAATCAATTTGGCTGCTTCAGGACACATATTTTTCAAAAAAGTTACGATTAAAAAAAAATTTTCAAATTTAACAAAAAACTATCTTTTTTCATAATATCTTAAAAATGACGACATAATACGAATAAAAGTGTAGGTATGAAAAATGTAGGTATATTTCTGGCAAACAATTTGGATTTTTGATTTTTCTTTAAAACAAAAATTGACGGAAATATGATTGTTTAAAAGAGCGAGTGGCAGCGCAATCACAGCCTCTCTTAAGCCATTTAACCCTTCACCGTTTGAGAAAAAGGTTTTTTACTATATTATTGAAATGAAGGATGTTGTAGCTCTCCTAATTACCTTTACAATGGTTTTTTATAAATTGTGATAGCATGAAAATTGAAGGAGTTATGGTCAAAAAACTTATCATATTTTTTTCTACCTTAGTAACTGAAAATTTCCGACTGTGAATATTTGGAGCAATGTGAAAGTACGCAGTATAATAGAGACCCAAAACTATTTTAATGTGTATATATATACATAATATGGCTCATATATTTTGGAAACGTAGGCATGAATACATACCAACTTTCTTATATGTATATATAACACATTTGAGTGAATTTTGTATAATTTGTATATATTTTTTATCCAATAAAATGGCAATTTTTTACTCTAAATTAAAATTATTTTTAAATAATATGTAATAATATATATTTATTGTTTTAATTTAGGGGTAGTTTTAAGGGTAAAAAAGCTTAAGAATATGATAATCATTTTCGAGAGTGTGGAATAATATTTAAATCCTTTTCATTTTATAAAAAAAAATTTTTAACAATTTTTTTTATCAAGGGGTAGTTTTTCAAGGGTTGAAAGGGGTTAAAAATTTGATAATTATTATAGAACATATAAAATATTATTAAATCTATACTTACATCTTTTTATAACATAACAAAAGTATTTTTTTTGTGATTTTTTCAATTTAGGGGTTGTTTGCAAGGGTTTTAAATAACATTTCTGGTTAGCAAGCGAGTGTACTACAACGTAAGTGTGAAGTCATATATTTCCAATAGCTTTTAACATTGTCCGCAATATATTATAACTTATTTTTACTCTATGAATAAAAGTGTAATTAAAATCTTAAATGTTAGTTTACAGTTTGCTGATATAATTATTACCTAATATATTTTATCGTTTCTATCATATTTATGGGCAAAAATAAAACTCCAACACTCGGCCATTTCTGAGTGTTGAGTTTAGCTCCAGTTTACCTTCCTCTTACGTGCACAACTGAAATAAACCGTCCTCTACACAAGCAAATCTTTCGTGCAAGAAAATCTTTCAAACGTTACACAGGTATGTTGAAAAGGGATGGTTCAGTGAGGAAGACAGTGAATGTTCTGAATGTGTCAAAACAATGCGGGGGTTGCGTTTTAACTTACTTCGTTTTTCGTCGCCTACTATGTTTTTATCCCTTTAGACGAGGTTTGAGAAGTCTGCAACAGCGTCAGATTTTAGACGCTACACTACGAGGAAGTTGAACTGGAGCTAAACTCAATATACACATTGAATTAGCCCTTCCCACCATATCTGCGTTATGGAAGACTGGGTAGCTCCATTGTGCTTTTTGATCGTGTCCAGTCAACACCGTAGTGCTCTTACTTGTACACCTGATGAGACATGAGGATACAGGGTGTGTTATGAAAGTAATGAGCATTTTCATGCGATTGGTATAAATGAACTAAATATTTCAACATATTCTCTTTCCGCATCAACACACCAGCGTAGACAATTCTGCAATGCTTGGAAAGCACCCTGGAACTCATGGACTGGAATGCCTCTCAGGAGCCTTGTATCTTCAGCTTGGATGTTCCCCACCGTCTCCCATTGCTATCCATTCAGGTCTCTCTTTGTTCACTAGGGGGAAAAACAAATCACACGGAGCTATGTCCAGGGCTGTAAGGAGGCTGGGGCACCAAGAGGGTCTTGTTCTGGGTAGGGTAGTTGGTAACGACGAAAGCCGTGTGGCTGGGGCATTTTCGTTCTGTAGCTTGAAGATGACTGGACCCGGTTAACATCAGGCCAGACCCGGGTGATCCAGCATTTTAGTCTCGAGCACCCTCTAGATAAAATGGTTTCGTTGACAGTTTTTTTTCTTGCGGTAAAAACTGAAAACATAATAATAACATAATAATATTTGAAATTTGTATTAATAATATTACAAAGAGAAAGTTTAATGTGTAAATCTATCATTGGAATCTATTTAGGATCTTCTAATAGTGTATAAGTTTGGTTGGTCTGTTATCACTTGTACTCTGAAAGAGAGCTCTGGCGTGAATTTCAGTAACTAATAGAATGAGTTGAAACTTCTAGAACAAACTTATTTCACAATTTTTGAGTTTTTAATAATTAAATTATACCAGCTAAACTAAATTAGTTACTCTTTTTATAATTTAAACAAAAACCATTGACTAATTTCAACTCATCACGAATATCTTGCTTACTAGAAATGCTAGAAAGTTTGCTGCAAAAATAACAAGTAAGAAAATGTTTTTCATTAACAGTTATATATAATTTTGATAAAACTACGCGAAACTTCCAACTTATGTTGCTATCCGAGTAGTGTAAAATATTGTAAACTGATTCTCCCTGTACTATTTGGGTACTAAGAGGATTATACATAGCACCAAACACGAATTAGTAGCTTTTACACAAACAATAACAATGCAGTGTATTAACTATATTTAATTTGTACTTCTGTTAGCACTAAATATAAACTATTATCGTGTTTTGTGCTTTAAATTATGCATAAAACTAGAATTTAAACTGCTTTTTGTAACGAGAAATAGTGAGTAAAACTATTATTTATATTGAATTAAAGTAACTCATCCTTCTAGGTCCTTGTCCTGATCCACCTTCTGGCCATCACATCGTGTTCATGGTGCTACTACTGAGACTAGTTGTGAATTGAGCGAACTTTGAAAAATGCAATGTTACACTTTTGAATTATTTAAAAACATTAAATTATTAAAGCTACGTTGTTTCCATGGATATAAAATAATATTTTATGTAAACTGCTGCGTACGTCTCACCTGTCTACTTATATTGCTGACGTCACGACTTCTACTAACACTACACAGAACGCTTGCTGTCTGATTAACCAAACACATACATTTTAGACAGAAATGAATGAATAAAACATAATTGATTATAAAGTGTTTATTAATATTACCTGTAAAATAATAATATACCCGGTGTGTGTATAATATTGTAGTCCGTCTCAAGTTGTGATGTTTTGTGCTACATTATTTGTGTTTGAGTACAATATCCAGGGACATTATTCGACACAACGTTTAATCTATTTCTAATTATTCTGCAATATTTTTAACTTTAAAAATTTATAACTCCTAAGGACTCTTAAATATTCATGTTTAAGTTTTAATTATGAATACAAATTTGTATAACGATATTTGGATTTTTTATAATACTATAATACATATTAAAAAACATAAGATGAAAAATCATAATAAGTACGATATAGCACTGAGAATAGATGGCAGCAATACACATTAAACCAATATGCATATTCAGCTATCTTATAATAACCTTATGTTTTAATTTTGCTGGATATTTCCTAAAAACGTTTTTTAATAGTCGAGTGTCTCAATAGGCAAATTAAGTCACATTATTAGATAATCCTGAAAATCGATTTATTATCAAGCGATAGTTGTAAACTCAAATTAACACAATACCAGTGGCTCACAAATAAATATAATAACTCGAAGTAGAATTGACACACACAGGAGATATTATTATTACTCATTTATGTAAGCGTCTCAGGTAACAAAGGCTTATTGTGAGAGAATATTTTTCACTGTTATATCAGCATACGCTAGTAATGAATTTCACACGAAGCCTTAAAAGAATGGGAAGCTTATACTGTAAATGAGTATATTATCTCAAATTATAATTTTTAAACAATCTAAACAAAGTATTACATGTTGTAAGAATATAAGCTAACTAATCTAGTTATTAAGAAAGTGAAAGAAGTATTAAGAAACTCTAATCCATAAATTAATAAATAATTAAATAAACCAATTAGAGGATGTTTGGTTGGAAAATCATATCTAAGAAATAAGGTAACAAGACAGCTTATCATGCATACGTGAGACACATAAACACTTGATATGGATAATATAACAGAATACATAGCGGAATGATACATATCCTAACATTTGTGGATACATCTAAGAGCGCAAAGAACAACGCAATCCATTTTTTTGTCTATAAGAGTAGCATGTTGCAATCGTTATGTATTCATTAATTGTATTATTAAGGTACATTAAAAAACTAAAGTTTTTTCAAAGCATAAGCAAACCTTTGTCCTTGCCCGGCAAAATATTTCAAATTTTGTAAATATATATGTGTAGTACTTAATTTTTAATTTATAATCAAATGATAAATATTTAACGACTCTATTTTTTTCTTGTAAAACCTTTATAAACGGCTATTTTGTAGTGTGCGTTTTAGAAAGAAAGTCTACAGAAGGAACTTTTATAAGAGTTACACTTTTCTCAAAATAGTTAATATTTTGAGGGCGTTAAACCACAAAGTCTAAATTATTAAAATTGTCTAGTATTCTTTCTAAATATAATTAAACTAATTTCCACATTTGAGACTATTTTCCCATGAATTAATTACAGTTTTTTTTTATTGTAATTCAAAACTTACAACGCACAATTTCC
The DNA here is from genome assembly GCF_021130785.1 of Homalodisca vitripennis. Lineage (NCBI taxonomy): Eukaryota > Metazoa > Arthropoda > Insecta > Hemiptera > Cicadellidae > Homalodisca > Homalodisca vitripennis. Next base: position 170,110 of record NW_025776372.1, read on the forward strand.
AAAATTTTAATGTGTATTATTATCTTAATTATTTTTTCATAAAGGAAACATTATAAGGTATCACAGAGCATGGCGTTGATCTGTGAAGCCCCCTTTAAAAAAAACAAATCAATCGTTGAAAACATCTTAATCAATCCTAAAGGATTTGCCGAAGGCAAATCGTTAAGATTTATGTTCTGAAATCATGTGTAGCACAGTATACACTGAATCAACTCATTTATAGCGTAAGATTAGATAAGCCATTCCTAGTGAAGTGAGTAAACAATCATCCTTAATATTACAATACAGAAACAAGCAATATTAAGAAAACCATATAAGGCAGTAACCGGGTCAGTTGAGTTACCTCCGGTTATAGCGAGGCAAATTATACTTAGAATGCAGGCCAGCCTACCTTCACTTACACATAGTTACACAATAATTACATACGTTTTATAATTAGTGTGGCTTTACAATATTTATGATTTGGTATATATATATATATATATATATATATAATATATATACTTGAATCAGGAGTGCTCAAACATGGACAAACCTTACGAAAAGCGTTAAAGGCCGCGGGAAACAGCTAGTATTAGTCCCATATATGATACTTGACATTTAAATATCCTAATTTATATTTCTTCTACTTATGCTTTGTTATATAACAATTTATTTTAACAAGCAAACATATGAAATCACTACATTGTTGTAGTATTTTTTTATTTCTTCATCAATTATTGCATGAGCGTTAGCGAAGCCTCTCACACAGTTTAAGCTGAAAACAGTTGTTTTCTATTTTTGTTTGTTTTTTTAAATTTTTTCTCTGTCTATATGTCAGTTCTTCCATATTATATCTTGTACAGACTTTGATCTATATAATTAAAATTGTATATAAAGCCTTGTTTTAAATATAGGTAACAATGAGTCCAATAATGGTTCATGTCACTCCAATGGATATGCCCTTAGCTTTTTGTAAATGTTTTACATTGGACTCATGTGTAACTATGATGTAAAAGGAAAAAAGCAGAATAAATGAATTAGTAAATTACCTGAATTGAATCATACGAGATGTTAAACATGTGAAATATTAACATATGCAACGTATTCATAAAGTAAAATGAAAGATAAATACAGGAAAGTCAGGTCTAAAAGCATGTAACAAGATTATACTTCAGTAGTTTTGTAAATTTGAGTAGTAGTAACCTTGCTACCTGACCATAACTGATATTATGTAAACCCAGATGTTTAACTAAACTAATTGCATAAATTTGACAGCATCTTGTTCTTATCTCGGAAAAGTTCATTTGTAAAATTGTGAGTAGAACATTTTGTGAATCAGTCTTCCATAGAAAATAACGAACTCTATGGTGATTCATGTTCATCCAGGAAATGTTTCTGAGCGTTACTGAAGACTATTACTCAGTAGGCTAAAAGAGTTTCTTTTTTGTCTGCTGGCGGATGCAAAACTCTCTTTCAGACATCTCAATAATAAAATAACGTATCAACTTTAAACTTTGCACACAATTTATTCGTGACACCTGGTGTGACGTACTCCTACCTTGTTTTAATTAATGTGATTGTGGAATTACACTTTTTTCAATGACTGGAGGTTCCCAGAGAAATATAAAAACTGAGAGCTTTTCTTGTTTATAATTGTTTTATGTGACCATTTTCTTTCATAAAATACACGGTCAATGCAATACATATTTTTAAATAATGTATTTCTAAAGGACGGATATCCCCGAAATAGAAAGTATACAGTACTTTAAAAACCTCCCTAATTACAAACTTCATTTATCTTAAGGTTAATATAACCTTTAATTTGCAAATAAAAAAAAATTAAAATACTACCTTTCCTCGTCACTTCTAAAATTTTACTTTTGAATTCACTTAATTTTAAACCTAAATAACTACATAAAAACTAACTACCCTTAATTGCTGACTTAGAGCACCTATTAAGTCAATAAAAATTTATTACTACTCTTGTTGTTGACTGAAATAACTTTGGTAATGGTGTCATTCTGCAGAGTGCTCTCTCATTTTTCAGCTAAGGCATTTTTCTAGTTTGTCATGAAACAGAAATAAAATTATTATTAGTTACAGTAACATGTAGAATTTTGAAAGTTTATATTTAAATCTAACAAGGCATAATATTACTTTATCACTTTACAGGATATTTCTTATTTCTTGTAGTGTGAGAGGAGACATCTGGTGTTAAATTCATTAACTAAAGTGAATCAGTCGAACAATATAGACCATATTCCTCTAAAAAATTGCGAACATAGTTTAAACAAATTATTAAATAAAATAAATAAACATAATTTTGTAGGCAGTTTTAATACTTAAACACCTGGCATAAACTGTTCTCAAATCAAGGACAAATATATCCTATTGCAAATTGCCAGCAAAATGTTTTCGTATATATCATTTAGGAAATATTTCTCCTTGCAATTTTTAAAATTTTAGCAAATATGTATGAGCAAATACAAAGTGTTTACTTAGAACTGGTCGATGAACTTTTCAAAATTCTAAATCGATTCTTTCTGTACGCTTAGGGTACGGACAGAATTAGAAACAGCCCAAGACACCAGTTCTTTCTGTATTTTCATGAAAGGTACAAAATGTTAATAGATTAAGTATGGATTTTCTTCTACAGGTATCTAAAAGTAAAAGAAAACCACGAAATGAAAACTTGCAACATAATGAAATACAATTTACTTTATTATCATTGCATATAAAATGTTCGTGTTTTTGTGCTGTATTTAATACTCGTTAAAACTGAGACGTTAAGTACTTTTGTTAACGAGAGATATTATGAAATGAACTTAGAACGCTAATGTATAAAGTATCCATGTAAGGCCTGGTTCTGGTTTTAGCCAGTAACATCTTATACTAGCTGATGTTAACTAATAATAAATTTTATTTCTCTGTTTCATGACAAACTAGAAAAATGCCTTAGCTGAAAATGAGAGAGCACTCTGCAGAATGACACCATTAACCAAAGTTTATTTCAGTCAACAACAAGAGTTAGGTAATAAATTTTTATTGACTTAATAGGTGGCTCTAAGTCAGCAATTAAGGGTAGTTAGTTTTTATGTAGGTTATTTAGGTTTTAAAATTAAGTGAATTCCAAAGTAAAATTTTTAGAAGTGACGAGGAAAGGTAGTACTTTTAATTTTGTTTTATTTGCAAATTAAAGGTTATATTAACCTGTAAGATAATGAAGTTTTGTGAATTAGGGAGGTTTAAAGTACTGTATACTTCTATTTACGGGGATATCCGTCCTTAGAAATACATTATTAAAAATATGTATTGCATTGACGTGTATTTTATGAAAGGAAAATGGTCACATAAAACAATTATTAAAACAAGAAAAGCTCTCAGTTTTTTGATATTTCTCTGGGAACCTCCAGTCATTGAAAAAGTGTTAATTCCACAACCTCACATTAATTAATAAAACAAGGTAGGGAGTTACGTCCACACCAGGTTGTCCACGAATAAATTGTGTGCAAAGTTTAAAGTTGATACGTTTAATTTTATTATTGAGATGTCCTGAAAGAGAGTTTTGCATTCCGCCAGCAGACAAAAAGAGAAATCTTTTAGCCTACTGAGTAAATAGTCTTACAGTAACGCTCAGAAAAACATTCTTCCTGGATGGAACCATGAATCACCATAGAGTTCTGTTTATTTTCTATGGAAGACTGATTCACAAAATTGTTTCTAACTCACAATTTTTACAAATGAACTTTTCCGAGATAAGAACAAGATGCTGTGTCAAATTTATGCAATTAGGTTTAGTTTACACAATCTGGGTTTACATAATATGCAGTTATGGTCAGGTGAGCAAGGTATACTACTAACTTCAAATTTACAAAACTACATGAAGTATAATCTTGTTAGCATGCTCTTTAAGACCTGTGACTTTCCCTGTATTTATCTTTCATTTTTTTTTTACTTTATGAATACTGTTGCATATGTTTTAATATTTCACATGTTAACATACTCGTATGATTCAATTCAGGTAATTTACTAATTCATTTATATTCTGCATTTTTCCTTTTACATGCATAGTTTTACACATGAGGTCAATCATGTAAATACATTTATCAATATAGATTAAGGCAATCGTCCATTGGAGTGACATGAACCCATTATTGGACTCATTGTATACCTATATTTTAAACAAGGCTTTATATACAATTTTAATTTATATAGATCAAAGGTCTGTACAAGATATAATATGGAAGAACTGACATATAGACAGAGAAAAAATTTAAAAAAACAAAACAAAAATAGAAAACAACTGTTATTCAGCTTAACTGGTGAGAGGGGCTTCGCTAACCGCTCATGCAATAATTGATGAAGAAATAAAAAAAATACTACAACAATTGTAGTGATTTCATATGTTTTGCTTTGTTAAAATACAAATATAGTTATATTTTTTTAACAAAGCATAAGTAGAAGAGAATATAATATTAAGGAATATTTTAAAATGTCAAGTATCATATATGGACTAATAACTAGCTTGTGTTCCCGCGGCCTTTAACGCTTTTCGTAGGTTTGTCCATTGTTTGAGCACTCCTTGATTCAAGTATATAATATATATAGTATATATATATATATATCATACCAATCATATAAATATTGTAAAGCCACACTAATTATATAAACGTATGTAATTATTGTGTAACTATGTGTAAGTGAAGGTAGGCTGGCCTGCATTCTAAGTATAATTTGCCTCGCTATAACGGAGAGTAACTCAACTGACCCGGTTACATGCCTTATATGGTTTTTCTTAAATATTGCTTGTTTCTGTATTGTAATATTAAGGATGATTTGTTTACCTCACTTCACTAGGAATGGCTTATCTAATCATTACGCTAATAAATTGAGTTGATTTCAGTGTATACTGTGCTACACATGATTTCAGAAACATAAATCTTAATCGATTTGCCTTCGGGCAAATCCTTTAGGATTAAGATTTTGTTTTCAACGTTTGATTTTGTTTAAAGGGGGCTTCAACAGATCAACGCCATGCTCTGTGATTACCTTACTAACTGTTTACCTTTAATGAAAAAATAATTAAGATAATAATACACATTAAAATTTTTGGAAAAATTTGTGCGTTTGTTAAGTTTTTGATATTACAATAAAAAACAAACTGTAATTAATGTCATGGGAAAATAGTCTCAAATGGTGGAAATTAGTTTAATTATATTTAGAAAGAATACTAGACAATTTTAATAATTTTAGACTTTGTGGTTTAACGCCCCTCAAAATATTAACTATTTTGAGAAAAGTGTAACTCTTATGAAAGTTCCTTTCTGTTAGACTTTCTTTCTAAAACGCACACTACAAAATAGCCGTTTATAAAGGTTTTGACCAAGAAAAAAATTAGAGTCGATAAATATTTATCATTTGATTATAAATTTAAAAATTAAGTACTACACATATATATTTACTAAAATTTGAATATTTTGCCGGGCAAGGGACAAAGGTTTTTGCCTTATGCTTTGAAAAAACTTTTAGTTTTTTTTAATGTACCTTAATAATACAATTAATTGAATACATAACGATTGCAACATGCTACTCTTATAGACAAAAAATGGATTGGCGTTGTTCTTTGCGCTCTGTAGATTGTATCCAACAAATGTCTTTTAGGAATAATGTATCATTCCCGCTATGTATACTCTGTTATATTATCCATATCAAGGTGTTTTATGTGTCTCACGTCAAACAGCATGATAAGCTGTCTTGTTACCTTAATTTCTTAGACTATGATCTTTCCAACCAACATTCCTCTAATTGGTTTAAAAAAATTTAATATTTAATTAAATTTATGGATTAGAGTTTTCTTAATACTTCTTTCATCTTTCTTAATAACTATGATTATGTTTAGCTTAATATTCTTACGCAAACATGTAATACTTTGTTTAGATTGTTTGAAAAAAAAAAATTATAAAATTTGAGATAAGTATACTCATTTTACAGTATAAGCTTCCATTCTTTTAAGGCTTCGTGTTGAAATTCATTTTTTATTGACTGGCGTGGCGAATGCATGATATAACAGTGAAAAATATTCTCTCTCAATTAAGCCCTTTGTTACCTGAGGAAGCTTTACATAAATGAAGTTAATAATAATATCTCCGTGCTGTGTCAATTCTACTTTCGAGTATATTATATTTATTTGTGAGCCCACTGGTATTGTGTTTAATTTGAGTTTACAACTTATCGCTTGATAATAAATTCGTATTTTCAGGATTATCTAAATAATGTGACTGTAATTGGCCTATTGAGACACTCCGACTATTAAAAACGTTTTAGGAAAATATCCAGCAAATTAAACATAAGGTTTATTATAAGATAGCTGAATAGTGCTTTATTGTGTTTTATAATGTGTATTGTGCTGCCCATCTATATGCAGTGCTAGTATCGTACTTATTATGATTTTCATCTTATGTTTTTTTAATATGTATTATTGAATTATAAAAAATCAAATTATTCGTTATACTAATTTGTATTCATAATTAAAACTTAAAAACATGAATATTTAAGAGTCCTTAGAGTTATAAATTTTAAAGTAAAAGTTTGCAGAAATAATTAGATAAATAGATTAAAACTTTGTGTCGAATAATGTCCCTGGGATATTGTACTCAAACACAAATAATGTAGCACAAACATCAACAACCTTGTGACGGACTACAATATTATAACACACACCGGGTATATTATTTATTTTACAGGTAATATTTAATGAAATGCACTTTATAATCAATTATTTTTTTGTTAATTCATTCATGTTATGTCTAAAATGCTATGGTTGTTTGGTTTTAATCGAGAACAGCAAGCGTTTCTGTGTAGTGTTAGTAGAAGTCGTGACGTCAGCAATAATAATGTAGACAGGTGAGACGTACGCAGCAGTTTACATAAGAATATTATTTTATATCCATGGAAACCAAACGTAGCTTTAAATAATTTAATGTTTTTTATAATAATTCAAAAGTGTAACATTGCATTTTTCAAGTTCGCTCAATTCACAACTAGTCTCAGTAGTAGCACCATGAACACGGATGTGATGGCCAAGAAGGTGGATTCAGGACAAGGACCTAGAAGGATGAGGTTACTTTTAATTCAATATAAATACATAGTTTTTACTCATTATTTCTCGTTACAAAAAGCAGTTTAAAATTCTAAGTATTGTATGCATAATTTAAAGCACTCCCCGCCAAGACCAGAGCAACACCAGAAACACAAAACACGATAATAGTTTATATTTTAGAACACACAACACACACACAACACACAACCCCCCCCCCTTGCTAACAGCAAGTACAAATTAAATATAGTTAATACACTGCATTGTTTATTGTTTGTGTATGTAAAAGCTACTAAATTCGTGTTTGGTAGCTTTGTATAATCCTCTTAAGTACCCAAATAGTACAGGGAGAATCAGCTTTACAATATTTTTACACTACTCGGAATAGCAACCATAAGTTGGAAGTTTCGCGTAGTTTTATCAAAATTATATATGAACATGTTAATGAAAAACATTTTCTTACTTGTTATTTTGCCAAGCAAACTTTCTAGTCAGATTTCTCAGTAAGCAAGATATTCGTGATGAGTTTGAAATATGTCAATTGGTTCTTTGTTTTAAATTATAAAAAGAGTAATCTAATTTAGTTTTGAGCTGGTATAACATTTAAATTATTAATAAACTAAAAATTGTGAAATAAGTTTGTTCTAGAAGTTTCAACTTCCATTCTATCTTGTTACTGAAATTCTCGACCAGAGCTCTCTTTCAGAGTACAAGTGATAACAGAACGCAACCAAACCTTATAAACTATTCAGAAGGATACCAAAATAGATTCCAATGATAGAATTTACACATTAAACTTTCTCTTTGTAATATTTTTAATACAAATTGTCAAATATTATATATGTGTATTATTATGTTTTTCAGTGTTTATACCGGCAAGAATAAACTGTCAACGAAACCATTTATCAAGAGGTTGCTCGAGACTAAAATTGCAGAGTCACCCGGGTCTGGCCTGATGTTAACCGGGTCCAGTCATCCTTACAAGCTACAGAACGAAAATGCCCCCAGCCACACGGCTTTCGTCGTTACCAGAACTAACCCTACCCAGAACAACGACCCTCTTGGTGGCCCCAGCCTCCTTACAGCCCTGACATAGCTCCGTGTTGATTTTGTTTTTCCCCCTAGTGAACAAAGAGAAGACCTGAAAAAAATGGATAGCAATGGAAGACGGTGGGGAACATCCAAGCTGAAGATAAGAAGGCTCCAGAGAAGGCAATTCCAGTCCATGAGTTTCCCAGCGGTGCTTTCCAAGCATTGCAGAATTTGTCTACGCTGGTGTAGTTGATGCGGAAAGAGAATATGTTTGAACATATTGTTAGTTCTATTATATACCAATCGCATAGTAAAATGCTCATTATTTCATAACACACCCTGTATCCTCATGTCTCCTCAGGTGTACAAGTATAAGAGCCACTAACGTGTTGACTGACAAGATCAAAAAGCACAATGGAGACTACCCAGTCTTCCATAACGCAAGATATGGTGGGAAGGGCTTAATTCAATGTGTATATTGAGTTAGGCTCCAGTTCAACTTCCCTCGTAGTGTAGCGTCTTAAAATCTGACGCGTTGCAGACTTCTCAAACCTCGTCTAAAAGGGATAAAAACATAGTTAAGGCGAACGAAAACGAAGTAAGTTAAAACGCTCAACCCCCGCTATTGCTTTTGACACATTCAGAACATTCACTGTCTTCCTCACTGAAACCATACCCTTTTCAAAAACATACCTGATGTTAACGTTTGAAAGATTTTTTCATCTGCACCGAAAAGATTTTGGATTACTTGTGTTAGGGGGGGGGGGAGGACGGTTTATTTCAGTTGTGCACGTAAGAGGAAGGGTTTAGAACTGGCGCTAAAACTCAACACTCAGAAATGTGCCAGAGTGTTGGAGTTTTTATTTTTGCCCATAAATATGATAGAAAACGATAAAATATATTAGGTAATAATTATATCAGCAAACTGTAAACTAACATTTCAGATTTTATATTACCACTTTTATTCATTAGAGTAAAAAATAAGTTATAATATATTGCGGACAATGGTTAAAAGCTAATTGGAAATATATGACTTCACACTTACGATTGTAGTACACTCGCTTGCTAACCGAAATGTTATTTAAAACCCTTGCAAAACAACCCCTAAATTGAAAAATCACAAAAAAATACTTTTTGTATGTTATAAAAAGATGTAAAGTATAGGATTTAATAAATATTTTTATATGTTCCTATAATTAATTATCAAAATTTTTAACCCCCTTTCAAACCCTTGAAAACTACCCCTTGATAAAAAAATTGTTTAAAAATTTTTTTTATAAAAATGAAAAGGTATTTAAATATTAATTCCACACTCTCGAAAATGATTATCATATTCTTAAGCTTTTTTACTCCTTAATAACTACCACCTAAATTAAAAACAAATAAATATTATATTATTACATATTAATTTAAAAAATAAAAATTTAATTTAAGAGTAAAAAAGTTGCCATTTATTGGACATAACAATAATATACAAAATTATACAAAATTCACTCAAATGTGTCTATATATACATATAAGAAAGTTGGTATGTATTTCATGCCATACGTTTCCAAAATATATGAGGCCATATTATGATATATATATACAAAAAGGATAGGGGTAACATTAAAATAGTTTTGGGTCCCTCTATTATACTGCGTACTTTCACATTGCTCCAAAATATTCACAGTCTGGAAATTTTTCAGTTACTAAGTAGAAAAAAAATATGATAAGTTTTTTTGACCACATAAACTCCTTTCAATTTTCATGCTATCACAAATTTATAAAAACCATTTGTAAAGGTAATTAGGAGAGCTACAACAATTCCTTTCATTTCAATATATAGTAAAAAAACCTTATTTCTCAAACTGTGAAGGGTTCAAAATGGCTTAAGAGAGGCTGTGATTGCGCTTGCCACTCGCTCTCTTAAACAATCATATTGTCCGGTCAATTTTTGTTTTTAAGAGAAAAAATCAAAAAAATCCAAATTGTTTGCCAGAAATATACCTACATTTTTCATACCCTAAACACTTTTATTCGTATTATGACGGTCATTTTTAAAGACTATTATGTGAAAAAAGATAGGTTTTTTGTTTAAATTTGAAATTTTTTTTTAATCGTAACTTTTTTGGAAAAATTATGTGGTTCCTGAAGCAGCCAAATTGATACAATCTATTTAAACTCTTCATAATAAAGTTGATTCTAGGCGGTATACGATATTAAATTTAATTTTGGTGGAAATGGACACTTATTGAAAAAACTCCCATTGTATTTAAAAAGAAAAAACATTAGATGGCTCCCTCTTATTTGCCAGTACAGCTCACTTATTCTACGTGCAAAAGACCTTTTAATAGTGCTCATTTTTAAAGTTTATTTCAAGCACGACAAAACTCTTTTTTATTAGAATGCCTAAAATGCAATCTGCTCGCGCGGCTAGATGGCAATCTGACCACATCGATTAAAATTTCAGACAAAATAAAAAACGGCTTTGTTTTTTAATATCTAGCTTAATATTGCACTTAGAAATACTTTATAAACAAACAAAATTGTTCATTGTTTTACCTGCTACAATTGTATTATTTATAAAATTATTTTGATTAAAACGTATATTTTTGGAGATATTTGCAAAAAAACCGATGAAAAAACTTGAAAACAATTGCGAATTTTCAATTGCCAATAACTTGAAAAGTATTGGATATTTTTCGAAAGACGTTATTAGATGATTTGTTGCTTAAAAATTAGGCCTTCGTGTCGACATCCGAGGTTATTTTTGAAAAAAAATAAATTCACTCCCGAGCAAGGGGGTGGCAACCACCCCCAGGGTAGTTGCGTAATTTCAAATTCATTTTCAACTTTTGAATTTAAGGGGGTAAGATGAACCAAAATTTTATGCACATTCGGTTTCACAGTAAAAAAATTCGGACCAAACAATGCTTCAATGACATGCAACTACTTAAACATTATTAACACGGAAAACAGAAAATATTACTACCCGACCAAAACTTGTATTATGATAACTAACTGTTAAGCAAAAGCTATGAAAATAGCTCGATGTAGCATTTATGAAAGAAATTATGTAATTAACTTTTTTTCCGTAGAGAAGAGCAAGTTCTTTGACGGTGCATGTCCATACCTATTGCATTATTGATACCTATTAGGGGACTATTAAGGTAGGCTCAAGCAATTTATAAAATGTATGCTGGGGGATGATTAAAATATATCCTGCAAGATTATTCTCGACATTGTGTAATGAGCAACAGGCATTTACATTTTAGATGAAGTTCAGCGGAAGCCTGTTACGTGACACGTGGTGTGGTATAATCCCTACCTTCTTGTAAGTCATCGTGGAATATAAACTTGTTCATTGACGAGATGTTCTATGAAAATATCAAAAAACTGAGAACTGTTTTGGTTATAGACAGTTTTATGTGAGCTGCCCCTTTCATAAAATACATGGTCAATGCAATTTATATTATGATTTGAACACTTATTTCTAAGGATACGTATTCCCGAAATAAAAAAAATAGAGTTCTAGAAATACAGTCTTTAAAATATTTAAATTTGCAATAAAGAAAAATCTAAAATATCAGGTTTTTGTAATCTAAATACCACTGTTTTCCCCTGTTATAACATATTTTTTAAATTCGCCTTAAATTGTACACCTATATATTTTTTTAAAAACTAACCATCTTAATAATTGAACCTAAAGAGTACCATATAAGCCAATGAAAATATAAATGGTTTGTGGTTGATTCTATGTAATTT